>NC_090237.1:24087500-24387500 GCF_024489055.1 Chanodichthys erythropterus
TATTAGCGATGAAAGTATTAATTGTTTTCTAACTAGTTTCTCATACATTCGCCCAGCTGTCATTGGTTGGACAAACGGGTAGTCCTACCCCCAAACTCACGCCATTGGATGAGTCATTGTTGCCGTGTTTGGCTGCTCAAACAAACAGAGCAATGTTGACATGCCACAGAACCAGAGAGTTTACACTGCTGGAAAATTAACCTTCAAATATCTTATAGTTGTGGTTGCACATTAAACTGGCATAGGAGACAGTAAGGGAGAGTTCACCCAAAAAATACAATTCTGTCATAATTCTCTCTCCTTCATGGTGTTCCACACCTGAATGACCAAACAGTTTCTGTTCTGTTCCCTCAAAAGTTTTTTTTTTCTTTTCTTATTTTGTGTTCATGTCATACAGGCTTGAAACAACATGAGGGTGATTAGCGACTTTTTATCTCACAATTTTTACTTTTTTTCTCAAAATTGCGAGATATAAGTTGCAATTGTGAGTTACAGAGTCATAATTGAGAAATATAAAATCGCAATTGCAAGTTATAAAGTCAGAATTGTGTGATATAAAGTAGCAATTGACCCTTCACAAAGACCCGCCCCCCTTAGTTACTGTTGCTTTGTCTGACAAGCCGTGGCGCTGTCACACCACAGGCAGTGAAAAATACATTGCGGAGCAAAGAGGACACTGACAACACGTCGACATACAAGACAGAGCAGGTTATTTATGACATTAAACAAAGTCCCAGCTTTTAAATTGTGTAATTATTTACAAAATTCAAACAATTAAAAACGTTTTGTGGCTCTTTAATGTGTCGTGACAGATTGCTGTAGTGCCTCAGTTCAAGCGGCTCGTGAACCGACCATCTCTTCCTACTAGTTCATTTATAGCATCAAATAAACATGAATGAATGTTGAATGAATGAAGGAATGTTGTTTAAAACGTGGAAAGACGTCAATACACACCAGTTTTCAAGTTCAAGTCCACCGAGGTTAATCTTCTAATTTCTGACTGCTTTGTTGGACAAAATGGCAAATTCTGTGTTGTGATTGGTTAGATCGCTTGTCAATCAAACTCCTGGGTCAATTGCATGTTATAAAGTCAGAATTGCGAGATATAAACTCTGAGGAAATTTCTCCGAATTGCGAGTTTATATCTCACAATTCTAACTTTATACCTTGCAACTGAGTTTATATCTCATAGTTGTGAGTTGATCTCACAATTCTTACTATAACTCACAATTCTAACTTTATAACTCACAATTGTGAGTTTATCTCTCGCAATTCTGAATTTATAACTCGCAATTCTGACTTTATAAATCGCAATTGTGAGTTTATATCCCGCAATTATGACTTTATATTTCACGATTGAGAAAAAAGTCAGAATTGTGAGATAAAAAGTCGCAATTACCTTTTTTATTTTTTATTCAGTGGTGGAAACAAGCTTTCATAATAAATGATGACCAATGCCCCCAAAATAAAATTAAATAAAAATCTGATGCATATAAAACTTTTTTTTTTTGCTTTTTCCGTAAAACCATGGCGCTGTCACGCCACACGCAGTGAAAAAATACATCGCGGACAAAATGGCGGATTCTGTGTTATGATTGGTTAGATCGCTTGTCAATCAAACTCCTGGCGAAGGGTCAGTTGCATATTATAAAGTCAGAATTGCGAGATATAAACTTTTCTCAGAATTGTTAACGTGCAATTGCAAGTTATAAAGTCCAATTCTGAGGAAATTTCTCAGAATTGCGAGTTTATATCTCACAATTCTAACTTTATAACTTGCAACTGAGTTTATATCTCACAGCTGTGAGTTTATCTCACAATTCTTACTATAACTCACAATTCTAACTTTATAACTCACAATTGTGAGTTTATCTCTCACAATTCTGACTTTATAAATCGCAATTGTGAAAAAAAGTTAAAATTGTGAAAAAAAGTCGCAATTACCTTTTTTATTGTTTATTCAGTGGTGGAAACAAGCTTTCATAATAAATGATGACAAATGCCCCCAAAATAAAATTAAATAAAAAACATGATGCATATAAAACTTTTTTTTTTTTTTTTTTTTTTTTGCTTTTTCCGTAAAGTTCATAAGTAAGCCTGGGGATTTATATATGATATTGGCAGAAATCCACTTCCAGTGAATCTCTGGGAAATCTTGAGATTTTGTAACTCCTCAAAAAAAGTGTGGTCCTGATCTATAATTTTATCACATCTTGCTCTAACTTTCACCACAGGTCAGTGAGTGAAATGATTGACGACATTATCAATGGCAGAGGAGAAAGATTTGGTACTGGGAAATTGAAAGAGTTGTGCAAACTACTGCCAGAGGATGGAGAGGTGGGTGTAATATTTGATTAGAGCCTTAGTTACACACATTGAGCAATTCCAAAGTTTTGATAGTATAAGAATAAGAATATTTTATGCAGCACTTTCATCTGAATCACAAACCTAAAAGCTTACTGCTGTGTATTATGTTTCTTCATTTCGCCAGGTGCGTCAGCTTCTTGATTTTAAAGGAGACTATGCAACTCTTTCTGAACCAGATCGGTTCATGGCACAACTTGTCAAAGTTCCTTGGTGGGTGTATACAGCTACACAAAGACAAATACACACTTAACACGGTTGTAGACAGAGCTGTTTCCATACAGTAATTTGCACAGTACTGCTCATGTTTTATCTCCATCATCAGGTATTAATTATGACAGTGCATTTAAAGGTCGCTGTAAGTTATTCTAAATATGGATATGCCATCATAATTATTTTTATTTGTATGTTCTTCCTCTAGCTATGAGGAACGGTTGAACAGTTTAGTACTCAAAGAGGAATTCTCCCATTTTGTGGATGAGGTGAATCACTCTATTGCGGTCATGACCGCTGCCGGACAAGGTAAGATTGAACTAGTTTACTACCTATTGTTAAGTATTACCATAAACGGCTGTCTGCTATTTCCTACAAGTCAACATGCGGTGTTCCCATTTTTAAAGCAAAAAATGTATTTTTTTATACTAAATGATTCTCATAATGATGTAATTAGTTAAAGCATGACTAACTTTATAGGTTTGATTCCAAGGAAACTTAAAAAAAGTTTAAAAACATGGTAGTACTGTATTACGTTATTAGTGCAATTACATAGATGTGACTAGGTTTGATTTATTTTATTTCACCTAATCCATGTTTGGAATTATTTCCAGAGCTGTTGGAATGTGCTGATCTACATTCAGTCATTCGACTGGTCTTGAAGACAGGCAACTACATGAACTCTGTGAGTATAATCATGCCACTGTATCTTGTTACGCTTGTTAAAAATGATTAAAGTTGGTTAACCTCAAAACAGCATAATGCACTGCACATTTGTGTGTGTTTATACTGTCATGAGATCCTAATCGTTCTGTCCCCACTTCCACCAGGGAGGGTACGCTGGCAGCGCGGTGGGATTCCGGATAACGTCTCTTGTCAAACTAGCGGATACCAAAGCTAACAAGCCTGGAATGAACCTCATGCACTATGTTGTGATGGTAGCAATGATGTGTAGTATTTTATTGTGTGGTGCCAGAGCCATATTAAGACACAGAGCTTTATTTCCATGTTAATTCTTTTCTCATGTGTCTGTTACCACAGCAAGCCCAGAAGATAGATGCAGCGCTGCTGAAGTTCCCAGAGCAACTACAGCATATTGGAGATGCAGCAAGGTAAGCCACAAAAATGTCACTTCCCTATAATTATTTTACGTTATCTGATTAATTTAACTATAGCTCAATATAAAAATGCACACACACACTACAAACATCTGGAGCTAGTTTTAAAAATAAAAGAAGCATTTTAACCAGTGATATTTTAGTACTTACTAATCATTTGAATTGCCTTTTATTTTTCTGTTTTCAGTTTTGATTTTAATTTTAGTTAGTCATTTTATTTTGTTTCAGCTTTATTTCAATTAATAAAAACACTTTTTAATACTTTTAGTTTTACTTAACAATACTGATTTTAACAAAGTGTTTATATGTGATTCTCTGTACTGTTACTTTTATATGGAATTCTAGTAATGTCCTCTTATATCTTGGGAGTCTAATATCATGATTTATTGAGGTTTTGAACTCAAACTTGCATCTTTCAATAGAGGTTCAGTTATTGCGCTCAATACTAAACTGCACTGATAATGCAAAAAGAGTGAAATATATTGTCTGTCTTCCTCAATACAGGATTCATAAACAGGAAATTGAGTCTGATTTCCAAAAGGAAGTGAGTAAAGTCCAGGTGTCAAAACAGAATGCTAGTAAACATCCAGATCTGGAAGAACAGATGAGGGATTTTCTGCTGGTGAGGCATTTTATATGTCACAAGTCTTCATAACCTATTTAGTTTATCTCTGCATGTGAGCATGCAAGTTTTTTTTGTTCAAAGTCTTTCGGTATAGTAACATGGTATTGAGACTATTGACTATTGAAGTGCTGACATCAGGTTGAGTGCCAGTGTGCACAAAGAGTTGGGGTGTTGGGGTGGTGAAATAATAAACAGGTGCAGTTATTTTTTGAAAGTGAAAAAATAACTGCACCTGTTTATTATTTCACCACGTTTCTGAATATTGATGGGTCTAAGTAGTGTACATTACTAGTGTAGATATCATTATCTGAAGCTAAAAGAGGCACACTGCCCGCACTCCTGTGTGGACGGCTCTGTTGCTGTAGACCATTTAAATGTCTATTTTTTTTACATTTAAAACATAGCTAAACAAATAACATGTTTAGGTTACAGCTGCATCTGTCTCTGAAAACAAAGCAGCAGTGATTAATTTTTATTGATATTTTTAAAGATTATTGGCAAAGATTATTATAAATCATTATAAAGCAAATGCTATTCCATTCTTATTTCACTCTGAAACCTGAGCGAAAAATATTTTTGCTAAGAACGAATGGAAATGAGAACAGTTATGTATTTGACAGTCTACACCCATCCACTCACCATCTCATACTTACGAGAGGAAATCTTCCCAGGGCACCCACTCTAGGGCTGGGTGGGAGTCGACAAGAGGTGAGGGGGCAGAGTGACCGAGGTGCCCCCTCCTCCCCGGCCCTGGCTGACATGCACTTCAATATCAGTACATTTCCCTGATTGCATGAAATTTAATGTGTTAAATAAGAAGTAAAAAAAATCAGAATAGTTTCTTCCATTTATCTTTTCTTTTATTCTTTTTTAGAATGCAGAAACCAGGTTAAAGGAGACCGAGGAGGCCTTCAAGACCCTTTCTGCTGTGAGTGATTCGGTGGCAGAGTATTTCTGTGAGGACCCCACTCAGTTCAAACTAGAGGACTGTTGCTCCATTTTCTACTCTTTCTGTGAGAAGTTCAAACGAGCAGTTCAGGTAATTCTAAACATACATTGGTGCTATAAGTAATCTTAGCAGGTTTTTTTAAAAAACCTAATGAAATCAATACTACTTTTGTAAACATCTTTGAGATGATACACAGTGGGGTCCAAAAGTCTGATACCACATTGAGAGTGCATTCACACTGAACCAAAAAAGGGGAAAAAAAACAAAACATTTAGTCCTGGTCTGATTAGCGTTCAGACTGGCAAATTTTATCAATGAACCAAAAGATACCGAACCTAAAGTCATAGGTATATGTTCACAACCTGATTGGTCAGATTTTATGACGTATTGAGACAGAACTTACCGAACATCCAAAACAATGCTGTGTATTGAGGTAAATGCGCTTGTTGTGTGTGCGTAGGCTGCATACGATGGTATTTTGGACAGCTGGGAACTCGTGAAGAGCTTATAAAATGTGTAAAGGAGTCAAAACAGGGGCGGGAATCCCTCCATCACATACACAAACAATCTGCTGCGTGGAGACGTGCGTCTGATGCCTGTGATTGGAAAACTCTCGACTGTGATTAGATATGCATGTGGATTCTGTCCTTTTTGAGTTTCATTGGGGAAATTTATTTAATAGATTTTTATTCTCAAGTAACTTGTCTTCCATCATCATCTGAACTGCTTGTCTGTCTCATCACGATCATAGAGATCGTACCCATGTCTGTGTCTCTCCCTATGCTGGGAGTTACTATATTGTGTGTGTGTGGGCAGCGCACACCACCTCGGTACTCCCAGCCAGTCCCAAACTCAGCCACCCAGCCTCCCTCTCCCACCTCCTCCCATCAACACCCATTTATCTTCCTCATATCCGCTTCCTGTCAGCCCCTCTGCTCACCCTCAGCCCACCATCTGTGATGTGGGCTCGCCGTGTGTCTGCCAGTCTACAGCTACGTCGTGGTCAGTGGATCCCCGGTCTCTGCGACCAGGAATCCACCTCGGCCTGTCGGTCCATTAGCTCCTACTTGGCTCCAACCTCCCTCATCTCCACCGTGGTCCATCAGTCCACCAGTTCCGCCGGGCTCCCTCCTCCCTCTGGCTTCGCCTTGGTCATTCGTCTGCCTGCCCTCACCTCGGGACTGCACTCCCCTGGCTTCGCCTCGTCCCTTCATCCCTCTGGCTCCGTTGGCTTCCTCACTCCCTCCAGCTTTACCTTGGTCCTCTGTCGCTCCGGCTCCACTGCGAACTTCTGGATCCCCGTCTGCGCCTCAGTCGCCAGAGCCGTTGGCATTGCCATGTCCCGCCGGATCCTCAGCGTCGCCTTGGCTCGTCGGCATTCCGGCTACACCCTGGTCTCCTCTTCCACCTGCTCCGCCTTAGTCAGTCACCGCCCTGGTGTCATCAGCCCTTCCTCTACCATGGCTCCTCCCTCCATCGGCTCCACAATGGGCAGCCTGCCTGGCTGCAGTCTGGGTCCCACCTTACTTCTACTGCTCCAAGTTCCTCCTGTCTCCTTAGCTCCTCCCACCATCTTCTCCGCCTTGGTCCCTCCTGTCTCCTGTTGGGTCATCTGCCTGTTGTCCTGTCTACCCTTCACCTGCTCCTCGTCCTCCCCTGAGCCTCCCTCCCTCCGCAGTTGGTCCATCTATGGCGCGAGGCCGTGCCTTACAGGGAGGGGATGTACTGTCACACCTATGGACTGTTATGTTTACATTTAGTTCTGTCATGTCTTGTTCTGTTCATTTGCCCTCATTGTGTGTATCCTGATTAGTTAACTATCCACACCTATTTCTGTTCTCCCTGATTACATTCTCCCTCATTAGCTCCCTTATATAATCTCCCTGTTCTGTTCTGTGTTTGTCAGATCTCGTCTTTATGTGAGAGTTGTGTACCTGCTAATGTTGGATTAAAATAACCTGTGATCTGATCTTCTTCGTCTTGCTTTCATATTTATACACAACCACCGTGACAAATAAATTCTTCTTGTGCACCAAATTAGTGTTATTATTAGAATGATTATAAGAATGATTTCTGAAGGATCATGTGACATTGAAGACTGGAGTAATGGCTGCTAAAAATACAACTTTGTCATCACAGGAATAAATTACATTTTAAAACTTAAATTTCATGGTATTACTGTTTTTACTGTATTTTTGATCAAATAAATGCAGCTTTGGTGAGCACAAGAGACTTTCAAAAACATTAAAAAGTCGGTAACACTTTACAATAAGGTTCATTTGTTAATGTATTAACTAACATGAACTAACAATGAGCAATACATTTGTTACAGGATTTATTAATCTTTGTAAATGTTAGTTAATAAAAATACTATTATTCATTGTTTGTTCATGGTAGTTTACAGTGCATTAACTAATGTTAACAAATACAACATTTGATTTTAATAATGTATTAGTAAATGTTGTAATTAACATGAACTAAGATTAATAAATGCTAAAATAATAAAGTACTTAAATAAATAAAGTACTTTAATATTGAAACCTTATTGTAAAGTGTTACCAAAAATTCTTACAGAGCTTTTGAACGGTAGTGTACTTTACCAAAATCTTTTGTGTGATGCTTAGAGTTGCAAAGGGGCGAAAAAATTTTCAGTAAATTTCCAGAAACTTTTTTCCATGGGAAGTTAAGCTGGGAAATGTTGGAAATATTCCAAGTTGGAAACTTAATAAGAACATAAGGGAATTAAAGGGAAATTTGGGGTAATTTATACAAATGGTATCATATACAAACATACATATAAACATTTTGTTTGTTCATAAACAGACATGCATGCAAACTAATACAAATAAAAAAATGACATTTTTGACTTAAATTTATTTGTGAGTAGAACTTTAATCGGTTCTTTCATTCAACAACAAAAAAGCATCAATGTTGAATAAAAAAATTCCCATGGAAAGTTTTCAACTGTAAAAATTCCCAGAATTTTGCAACCCTAGTGATGCTGCATCCATACCAATATGTGTAAGCATAAGAATCAGGGTCACTGTCATTTTGGCAATCAACCTAAAGAAAAAAATACTTGAGCATAATTGCAAATGTAACCTCTTTAAAATAGATAATTATAAATTATATATTAAATAATTAAATATGAAATATTTTTTTAACTTTTTTTTTATTTATTTTTTTTTAGATTTTTTGTTTTGTTTAGATGATTATTTTGTTCTTGTTTTTTAATTTTTTAAATATTGTCAATTAAAAAATATATATATATATGTTTTTTGTCATATTTTCAGTAATGGCTGCCACAGGCCTCTGTAATAATATTGTTTATCCTCCTTGACCAGGTAAAATGCTTCATGAATCACATTAATCAAGTCTCTATCATCTTTCTGCCATAGGAGAACCTTGAACGAGACATGGTGGAAGTGAGGCGCAGGCAGCGAGAGCGTACTCAAACTGCCGCAAAGCGACGCTCCACCGCCACCTGCTCCTCACGAGATAAAGACATTGAAGGAGTTGCTCTGGAGTCCATCCTACAGAGGTTTAACACTCGGCAATCCCGCCGTAGAGCCGGGACCGGTTCACCCACACTGGGGAATCTAACTGAGACCATCTTGAAGGAGAACAACCACCCCAATGACAACAAAGAGATTAAGAGGGACAGATGGATCAAATGTGTCAAGCAATCCTCCTTGATCAAGGAGAGCTTTGAAGAGACGCCCAATCACCCAGAGATTACAATCTCAAGCCCAATGCAGGAAAATACAGATTCCCCAATCAATCAACGTGTCTCCGTATCCACTGAGCAAGAGGAAGAAGATGTCCAGACCGAGAAGGAGGTGCAGAATATGAGAGAGGTGTCACGGAAAATTTTACAATATCAGTCCAGTCGAAGTAGTATTTCATCCGGCGAAGCCCTGTCCCCGATCCTGTCTCCCAGGCAGACGTTCTTCCAGGAAGACAGAAGACAGCTGCTGATCATGGCCATAGAAGAAAACACTTCTAAATCCAGCCCTCTGCTGGAGAACAGCCAGATCATCAATCGCCGGCACACAATCGCACTTCCTGAGGCCAATTGTGGAAATACCAGCCAAGAGGACATATTTGTGCCCTGTAATGTCAATGCATCTCCAGCTCCCTCTATAGGTGTTATTGGAAAAGGGAAATCTGTGGATTGTAATATGCTCACCATACAACAAAACTCTTCAAAGACTGTTAAAGATTCAGAAGCAAAGCCACTTAATTCTGAAGAGGAATCACAATCAGTTGATTTATCACAGTCACAATCAGCCGAGCCAGAAGCAAAGACTGAAGAGATGGTACCTAGTTTGCAATTGGGTACTGGCAAGAGAAACAGCCAAACAATATCATTTAAAAGCGCTAAAGAGGGCTTCAGCTTTATGTCTTTATTTAAGCGTTGGCGTGAAAAAGACAAATCAAAAGAGCTTGATTCTGACAGTGTGGACCCATGATTTGAAGAAAAAGAAAAAAAAAACTTTGCTCTCTATTTATTCGGACATTCACGCTGAGTGGCATGCTACAGTTATGGAAAACAAGCTTGGTGCTTTGTCATTGTTTGCTTGTTAAAACAGTCAATGGACATTTATTTTCACGTTTTCTATAAATAACGCACATGCAATTACACTTCATCCAAAAAACACAATGAATATAATTAAATATATGCTGCGTTCCAATTCGCCTACTTATACTACGCCCTAAAAGTATGTACTCTTTCTGTGAACAAAAAGTACTTACTTTTGAGTGTGTAGCAAAAGAGTAGACAAGCTTTGGGACATACTAACACGTCATACAATCGCGTCAATTCTCTCTGTCGCATCCAGTCACCGTAAACTGCCCTGTCAATCATCTTACATCCTCCACATTTCATTTAGTTAATTTCCTACCGTATCGGAGAGAAATGCAGCACGTTGATCTGCAGTCGCGGGTCTTTCATGAGGAGAACTCTCCTCATATTAATGCATAATGATGCATTTAAAAGTTAATGGCCATTCGGATCTTTATAAAAGTCCACATTGGTATTTGCAGATGAAAAAATAACACGGGTAACATTAAATATATATTTTCTATCAGGTTAAACTGATTATTAGTCACTCAAATCTCTCAGCGTCGATCGCGCGTATCCGCCATGTTTTGTAGTTTTTTAACACTTTTTACTCGTGTTTGTAGTTCTGAACTGAATCCTCGTCCAATGCGCAATGGTTTGTGGGCAATATTAGCCTTTATAGTGTGCACGGATCCACACTTCAAAAATCTACCGGAAATAGTAGACCATCCGGGGACTTTTGGCATACTCTTTTCAACATACTATGCTTTGGGACACACTTATTTTAATCTCACATACTATTTAGGATGGATAGTATGGACATTGGAACGCAGGGCGAGTGTTAAGATCAGTAGAAAATGACATATTTTACCTGCAATGCTCTTTGTTTAACACAAGGGGGCAGTACATGGCATTACATTTCCATGGCGAGACATTTCCCATGACATTTCTGTACCTGCAAAAATTAACTGACTGTGACTATGAGTAATTATTCTCTAAATTCAGATTATATACTGACCAATCAAAATACAAGTTGGTAGATGTGGTTGTAATGCACCACATAAAATCACAAATTCTTGTTTGATGAATAATTTAATGTTTAATAATAATTATTATATTTATCCAATACCCTAGCTTGCACCACATCATGTTTCTAATGGTCTCTGAATGGTCATTGTAGGCTTCCTATGACAGACCAATCTACGGATCAAAGCACTCGCCTACATGATGAAAATGTGGAATAGAGAGCTCATGTAATTTGTGGTTTTCACTGCTCCAGAAATGAAAGAAGGCCTTTTATTTGATAAAACCTCTGCTTTTGATTCTCAATATGAGATTTCATGAAAATTTAGAGACCATGTTCCAGTTAGGAGTTGCTCACACACTAAGATGCTTAAGTGCATATTTATATTATGTAATTTGTCCTGTTTTTAGGCAAGAATTATTTATCTTTTTTGTGTTACATAGTTATGCTTGACCTCAACAACATCTCCTGTGCTACTTGATGCAGTTATACATGGTATTTCATGTTTTTTTTGCCCGCTGAGCTTCTGGAATAATGAGGGACAATGAAAAGCTAAATGGGCTTATCCATGATAAAGACATTGAAGGCTTAGTTAGGGAGAATAGATAACGTCATAGGCTCCCGATAGGTCTGCTTTAGGTGGTCTAAGTGCTTTCTAGACAGCCTGAGACCCTGTCGGGGTGGAGATTTGGGGGAAGGGAGAGTTTGGGTGAGTGAATTATCATCATCAGTCTCAAAGAACTGAGAATAAAGGGTCAAGCCCTGATTGAATGTCACAACATGCTATGGTTATAGTACAGATGATCCTGAAAATGGCTTATCAGAATGTGTTGGACAGCTTTTAGTCTCTTAAAAAAGGAGCGTAGAGTAATATGTTTGATTTCATGCTGTTACAGTGCATGTCTAAATGCTGTTTATTTCAGACACTTACCATTAATTGTTTAGAGATGTATTTCTTTGAATACATTGTAATAAACAGTTTGTAAATTTAATAAGAGAAATGATGGAATGATATCTATTTCACTATAAAAAATAAAAACATTTTTATTTATTATTATTATTATTATATAAAACACAAATTAACTATTATTTAATATATTGGTTGGAAGTACCATATAAAATCAATAGTATTCTCATTTTCATCACACTTTATCAGCTTTTTTTTTTTTGGCAGAGCACACAATATGATGAGCAAATGTGTAATAATGTTCAGTCTATGTCTTAATGTACCGTCTGCTGACGTGGCTCGGGAGAGACAGTCTGCCTCTGCCATCTGGCTGCCTTGGGCTGGATGCAGTCTCCATAGCAACCACCACCTTCATAATGAAAGCCCAAGAACAGTCTTACCTCCCCCACCCCACTGTAAACAAAGCCCAACCCTTGCACTATGTAGCCTCACATCCCCACCCCAAACTGCCGTACTTTCACTCATATCATCTTAGGTCATGGACTGACTGAACCTTGTAATAAAAATCTTTTCGGTAGAACTGGGTTTAAGAAAGAAGAGCACCAGATGTTTTCCCTTTTGAAGATGTCTTTCTAGGGTGTGTATGAAGATGTTTCCTCCCCTTTGGAATTAATTAGTGTTGCAATATGACTGCTATTCGTTATTTTTATTTATTTACTTTATTTATAGTAAATGTATTTAACTCACCTGCTGCAGATAAAGAGTATGCTTAAACCAGTCATGAGAGGCAGTTATTAATCTGTTTCTTTGAATAGTTGTTGCAGTGCATCACAGTGGACTGACCTTTCGTTCGTGGACGAATCGTTATTTTTAAATGAATCTTTCAAGTGAACAAATCGTTTTGGTTCACTTCCACGCACTGAATCTCTCTTTTTTTCGTTCCTTTTTAATCGAGTCACCAACTTTTCGTCCTTTACACCTTGGTAAAAGAGAAGCCCAACAGTTAAAGGACTAAAAAATATCTTTCTAGACAGTCTCAACTCACTTTTGAGTTTGGACAAGTTTTGTCAAGTTTATAATGGACTTCTGATGATGAATCATCCAAATTAGGTGCTGGACATCATTCACTGTCTTTTAGTTGATTTATAGACACGCATATTTTATTTTATTCGTTAAAAAGTTCAGCAGAGTTACAGGGAAATCAGTTAACGAATCTGAACAAATCTTTTCAGTCAACAGATTCAAAAGATTCGATTCACCAAAAGCGCCGCTGCCAGTGAATCACCCCTTTTCAGATACATTTTAAATAATTACATATTCCAAAATACCAGCTCTTATTGGCTATCATAGCTCCTCCCATTCCAGTACTGGCCAATGAGCGAACACCTCTTGCATACGCTCACGCCCACAATCTCCCTTCACCGTCTCCTCCTTGCCGACTCTCCCATTCGGAGAAAAGGACTGCAGTTTTTCATGAAAAACCGTAAAAACCCGGATTATTTATCGGACATTGACAATGAAAAACGATTTCTCCCGTTATTCATGCTGACTCCTCTCTAAATCCGGCCCAAATTTCACGTGAGTGTACTAGTTTCTTACCGTCGCCTCTTCCCAAATTAGACTCATTTTGTCATTGCGGTGAATGCGCTGATACATATGTTGAATAATTCATTGACATTTGTACTGGAGACACGCATCTCGTTGACTTGACTGCTGAAATCAGCCCGTTCTTTGTAAATGTTCCCCACAGTGTTTCAGTGTCCACCATCTCCGAGGATGTGAGGAAGTCTTAAAATATCTGCAGGATGTAGATTCCCCTTTATGTCATGGGGCTGTGCTTTAGGTCAACGAGTTTTTCAGTCACTGTGATTGTTTCATATTCCATTGTTTTACCGTGTATGCAGAATGAATGTCATCCCATCACATATTATTTGCTCCCTTTATTGCTACTGCTGTGAATCACTCCTGTATAGACATCTTTTTTTCTCAAGAAAGTACATTTTGTAAAGTTTATAAGGCCTTCTGATGATGAATCATCCAAATTAGGTGCAGTATATGACTTGTGTGATATTGTAAATCACACTGCATGTCTTAGATTGGCAGTATTGTTTTTCTTTCTTTTTTTTCTTTTTTTCTATGACTAATTCTGATTGTTTTAAGGTTTTAAGTGCCCCAAAACCATTGTAAAACTGATTCTTGTTTTTAATAATTATTATTAAAATTTGTGATTTTATATGTTGACACCAATTGATTAAGACAAAGTTGGATGTTTCCATAAGGAATATTGGAACATGATTTTTACATTTAGTGTAATCTTTTTCTAGTCAGATGCTACTGAGTAAAATGGTCATTGTCTCTGCAGCATTTGTGTTCAATGAAAAATATGTCTTAAATAGCTTTTAAAGGTTTTTTTTTTTCAGGCAATTTCCTCCATCATGCATCATTGCACATGCATGAATTTCACTAGCAAAATGGGCAAGATTTAAGCCTTTTTTTAGTGCTCCATATTTTACTTGCAGTTTATCAATGTGAGTAAAAGGCATGATAAATATTTCATTTGGTGTGAAAGCAGTTCAAGACTTAAGTGGGGTTGTTTTAAAATGTGTTGGATAACAAATGCGGTATAATTTTGCTGAACAGGTTGCCATGTTGTGTTGTTAACATATGCTGCAATTAAAATTACATCCTATTTAATGTTTTCTCTAGTCAATCATGTTGATTTGTAGTCCATAGACTGAAAGGCAGACTACTGTTGTTCACTATACAGTCATCAGATAAGTGTGTCAATGAATGAATATAAGTCCTCTCAAAAACTACTTAATGAGAGAAAATGGCTACTGGAAACACTTAAATACCTGGAAATGCCTTAAGTTAAATTAGAAATTGTGATTCCAGCTTCCAAGGAGCTACTAGTTTAATGTTAAACCACATGGAGAGTTGAAATTTCCGAAACCCTTCGACATTATGCTTGTTTTCTGTGCCTTCTTTTGCATCAAGAAATACCTACTGTATGTAAAGTGGGATTCTAGTAAAATAAAGTAGAGAAAGTAGTCTTGAGAAAGTTGTGCCAGCCCGTCTGCTCAATATAACAGTTGTTGCCTGCTTTGGCACATTAAATGCTCAGCTGTTCCTGTCTTCATCTGTTTGAGAAGAAGGATGAAAGTGTAGTCTTTACACCAGCATTTTTCCACAGCTACAGATTATGCATTATCTAACTGCATTATCACTGACATGTAGAAATGTTTTGCTGCAGTGCCGTGAGAATCTCTGAGTAGGATGTTAATGCACATTCAGTGACCTTTTGTTGTTTGCTTTATAAATGCTGGTGAATCCTGAGCCAGGCAACAGTGAGACACTACACTATAACTAGACTGTGATGAAGATAACAGGTGGTGTTGATCATAATAATTGCAATAAAATGAGATCAGTCGCTGTTGATGGTGCATTTTATCCGACCAGAAGCATAGCTATGGAGAAGTCAATATTATGCTTGTCCTGTCATGTTGAGTTTCTGGACAGGGTTTGGTGAAGGCTGGTGTTGGCTTTGTTTGTGCTG
Organism: Chanodichthys erythropterus; assembly: GCF_024489055.1. NCBI lineage: Eukaryota > Metazoa > Chordata > Actinopteri > Cypriniformes > Xenocyprididae > Chanodichthys > Chanodichthys erythropterus. The sequence continues at coordinate 24,102,821 of NC_090237.1, forward strand.
GACAGATGCTGTCAGGTTGATGTTAAGCAAAGCATACAGACAGACAGCGACTCGTTCCAGGTGAATCAATGTGCGGGAATCACGTCTTCGTGTGAGTGACGGTATACTCTGCAGTCCTGTCATCGAGGTGACGGGGCTGGGCGGCGCTTGGTGGTCTGGAATGTTTTGACCTTGCAGTTTGTGTATTTCTGTGTGTGTGTGTGTGTGTGTGTGTGTGTGTGTGTGTGTGTGTTCACTCATGCATCACAATGAATCCAATCAGGCTGACTAGATTTGTCTAGGTAGTGTGAGATTGATTTTATTGGACATGTCTCTATTCTTCTTCTTTTTTCTTTTTTCTCTTCCTCTTACCCTATGCAATCAAAGTAAAGAGACATTTTAAGACTTTTTTCGCAGGCATTAAAATAGTTTTCAGATCGATTGTCAACATCGTATTGGAGTTACGTCTGACTGACTTTTCATTAATGTTTCATTTCTTTTCTTTTTTTCTTTGTCTGACTAAGAGCTAAGTAATCATTGGATTACAAAAATAAATAAAAAATATATCAAAAATCTAATATATGCATGTCTTTCATATTTATGCGCATTTAGTTTGTGATCTAAATAGTTGTAAATGTATTTTGACCTACTGTTTTTAAATGCTATGCTGTTCTCACTTGACTGTTACAAAAAAAAAGTAATTTGTTCAAATAATATTCTATTCTTTTACTCGCAAAGACTATTGTTTTTTAATTACATAAGAAATTTAGTTGAAAAGTGTAAATATATCAGTAAAAAATAAAAATAAATTCATTAAAATTATGTCATATTTAATGTATCATGCGATATCATACTAGAAACAACCAGTTTAGTTGAAAAATGTAAATGGGTCAAAGACATGATATGATATGACATGATTGTTTTTGTCCAAAGGCCTTAATAATAATAAAAAAACAAAAATATGACATCCAAAGTATGTAATGTAGTACAACTAGATCACTTTTATTGAATCCAAAAGATTTAAATTATATTTTGCTTCATATAAAGGTATTTTAAAGATTCTGAAGTGTCAAAAGGTCATTCGGTTTAACCGTCCAAAAGCCAATACAGCTATTTCATTACTGATTCAAATATCTTAAAATGTAATAAATGTATATATTTTTTATTCTGGAATGATTTTATAACATCATATATCAGCATAGTGCAAAATTGTATGAAAATTATGTATAGAAGTCATTGCTTTGTTATAAGAAATAATGTCCGGAAAAATCAATTTCATTGATGTCATTCAGAGTAATCAATATAAAGGGTCCATTTTGGATCAAGTCATGCGTCAGTATCATGTGACAGGATGTGACATCATTCAGAAACCTGCAAAGGTTGTGAAGCAAAGTAACTAACTCTCTTTTAACTATTTGAAAAATTAATGTTTTCACTCATACGCAAGTCCCGAATCATCAGGTAATTCGGTAACTGCTATAAAACATGGAAAATGTTGTAATACTTTAAAAACTTGTACTAAATATAAAATGTTTGATTGTCCTTGTGCTAGCTAGCTAGATATCAGCCTGTTAGCTTTGTTTGAAAATATCGTCAGTGTTATTCGGTAAAACTGAAATTTTGGTTAAACCGAATGACTTTTTTTGTAAAAAAGCGATGTTAATTGGTTATAAGAACCACAATCTAATTGTTAACACTTAATAAATCTTCAAAATTAATTATATCTCCATTATGCATTTTTACACTTTTAAAAACCTTATTCATCAATGACCCAAATATCAGTAAAATAAAATTCTAAATTAAAATGATATCCTATAATGTATCATGCAATATCATATTTAATGCATAAATTATTTAAATAAGTAAATAAATACATTTATTTATAACTAATACTAATTCATCATGCTATAAGTTACAGCAGATACACAGAGAGTGTCCAGATGACCTCACCACCCTGCTGGTGGACAGTAACACAAGGTTACATAGTGTGACTAATGACTGCTTTGGAAAACGTGGCCTAACTTGTACTGCAACAATTTGCCTTTGCCTCAGCATCTTGTGTCATTTACCAAAAGACAAATGGCACCGTTTTCATCCTTCTTCTGTTAAAGTGTATTAATGAGTCAATGTGGCGTTGAATAATCCTTGGGTAAATGATATGGAGTAACTGATATAGGAATGGACAGATTCATCCATCTGGTTTAAAAGATGCAGGGAGCTGTGTGGCACAGCAGACAAGGCTTTCATTAGGCTGAACAGGAGCCAAGCATCTCTCAATGGACTTGGCATCTGGGCCACCGCAGCGGCAGGACAGCCATGTCTTTATGCCTCATAACAGCACGCTTTGGTTAGTCAGGATCAGATGTGTTAAGACATTAATGAACTGTCTCGGCTGTGATGAGATGTGCTCTTGGTTGTGTGTGGATAGAGATCAGAGTTGATGTTATCAACCTCCTCTGTTCCAACCATGATTGTTAGTTTGCCAGAAGAACTGTATTATATGCTGACATTATTGTCAGAAAAAGCCACTCAGTGTTTATTTTGACACTGATTAGAAGTGGATTGCATTACAGGTTGCATTTCAATTCATCTACTTTCACACTAGCTTCCTCTAGCAGCCTTTCTTGATTAATGTGACAAGTAAATAGTATTAGTTTAGTCACTATTTACTTATGTCGGTAACAATTTATTTTACAATGTCATTGTTACACATGTTACATGTAGTTACTGTATTAATAACTAGAAATTATGCATAATTAAATGCAATAAACCCTAAACCAAACCCTCACCTTAACCCTAAACTTATAGTAAGTACATGCAGTTAATTATTATTACTCAGTACTTAAATGTATAATTACACTGTAATACTGACACCTTAAAATAAAGTGTAACCTTTATGTCATAAAAAGATAACATAAAACATAAAGGTGTTTTACCTGAATTGGTGAGTCGGTGAGTTGAACTTGAACTGGATTAGTCAGATGTGCAAATTAATCATTTATTTGAATTAGTGTTGTCAAAAGGGGGCAGTCGTGGCCTAATGGATAGAGAGTCGGACTTGTAACCCAAAGGTCATGGGTTCGAGTCTCAGGTCCGGCAGGGATTGTCGGTGAGGGGAGTGAATGTCCAGCGTTCTCCTCACCTTCAATACCACGACTGAGGTGAGACCCTTGAGCAAGGCACCGTACCCCCAACTGCTCCCCGGGCGCCGCAGCAATGGCTGCCCACTGCTCCGGGTGTGTGTTCACGGTGTGTGTGTTCACTGCTGTGTGTGTGCACTTGGATGGGTTAAATGCAGAGCACAAATTCCTAGTATGGGTCACCATACTTGGCCACATGTCACTTCACTTTCACTTTCACTTTCAAAGTACCCACTTTGGTTCCAAATCGGTACTGGAATTTTAGAAATGCGATAATACCAGAAATTCTGGTATCGTCACATTTTTAAAATTTCAGTATCGACATGGTACCAAAGTCGGTACTTTTGACAACAATAACGGCGCTTTTCCAGTGCGTGGCACTACTCGGGTTGGTACGGCATGGCGTGGCCCGGCTCGGCTCGCTTTAATTTGGTTTGCTTTTCCATTGCAGTTAGTACCGCTTCAAAGTGGGTGGGATTATAGACTGATCATTATAGTTGCGCCGCCTCTTCTGCTGTATATCCGCTCCTTGCCTACAAACGAGTGTGCACCTCGTCTACTGACCACGATACAGCAATTTATTTTTTTAAGTTGTGCACGACAGTCTTTTAAAGCAAGTCGTTTCACTAACAAATTATAGTGCGGTGGCTGTTACTGACTATTTAAATCTATCGGGTTTGGTGTCTCGAGTTTCAAATCCAGTGATACTGGTAGTGACGATTCTCTCTGACCAATCAGTGATCGCCGTTGTTTATACATGTTACATTTAGTATCGGTACAGCTTGCTTGGAACCTCAACCGAGGTATTTAAGCGAGCCGTAACGTTACATACCGAGCCGTCGGATGCGTATCGAGCCATATCGAACCGTACCATGCAGTGGAAAAGTGCCATAATTTGAATTGTTTCGTTTGGTTGAACTGTTTATTTAGCATTGAGGTCACAAATCAGACTGAACGATTCATTGATGCATTTTCCTGAAGCATTGTAAGCCTAAGCTGATTGCATACACAATTGGTGCCAATATTTTCAGTGATCTACTTGCAGCCCGAGTCTGGTTCTTGAATTCAACCAAATTTTCAGTCCAACTTGTGAATTGGATCAACAATTCATGGAAAAGAACCAACCCAAAAGAATGATTTATTTTCAAATGTAATTGATCCAGTTCTTGTGTTCAACTCAGTGATTCTATCCAAGCAGATCTTGAGTTATCATATGGCTTTAAAAGACTTGAAATATAGAGTCACGTGGACCACTTTTACGCTGTGCCTTTTTGAAGCTTGACAGACACTGTGCACTGTTGTATAGAAGAAAGCTGTGTAAAGATTTTTTACATGTCCTCCATAAGGAGAGAAAGGGGTGAACTGTTCAACTGTCCCTTTAAGCAGTGGAATTGCACACTCAATTGTTAAACACTAGGCCTTGAACTTTGATCTTACATATTTATACAGCAAGAACAATAAAACTATGCAAGATCATTATTGCTCATAGTCCAACTGTGAAATATATCATGCAATTTCAAATCCACAGTCAGCGTCTGCATTAAAAGACTTTTGTATTTGTTCATTATTCATGGATGTAAACACCGGATGTTGATCCAGTGTCTGGAAGTAACAGAAAGTAACTGTCCGGCCCACGTCTGCAGTTCAAACCAGACATATAAGGATAAAGAACCATGGATGCATCACTTCTGTTAGTGCTCTGTGACTCATGGCATCTCCCCAGACATAACACTGTAAATGCCGCTTACGCAACTCTCAGCATGCAAGATCAGCCTGGTTATATGGAATAAATCTGTGCAACTGATTCCTCTTGGTCTTTAGATGTCATAGGCTTCTTAAAAGTCCTAACATGTGGATATCTGTATTGAAGGCACACTCTGAAGACCTTGTGTCGAGGGTCTTTTGTAATTGTTTTCTGCAGCCCTGCGATAAATTGCTTATTGCCTGCTGCGTGCAATATCCTGCAATTAGACACAGGTAATGGAAAGAGTCACATGCTGTCTTGCTGAGTGCCTTCACTAATGTTTACTAATTGCCAGAAAGTGAAATTTATGGAAATGATGCAGTCTTGGACTATCCACTGAGCTCTATTGTCCTAAACGGGCACTTTATTATTTCGGTGAGCTGTTGGTGGCGGGGGCGGTCTCTGTCCCAGGCAGATTAAACCCAGACTGTTTTTTTTTGTTTTTTGTTTTTTAATGTAAGTCAGCGTTACAATCCTATTAAACGCCATCCCTGCTGAGAAAAGATCTTAGAATTGGGCATTAAGAAATAAATATGTTAAAGGCCCTTAACCTTATGATATTCAGTTTAAGTATATCCACCTTTATTCTGTTATGAATATTATTTTTAATATTAGCCTGTGGAGATGTTGCATTATACAAAATAATACTGACAAAACAAAACCTATATCTTTTTTTTTTTTTTTTTTTTTTTTAATTAAGTTTTTTTATCCTAAGCCACTTTCAAATGATGAGTATTTCACAATGGCTGTTACTGTTGAATATTTATGCTAGCACAGAATGCAGACTATAAATGAGATGCATTCAGCAGGAAATCATAAATCACTGCATGGTGGGGTCTGTACTGTCTGCTGTAGAAGGTACTGTCTGCTGTACTTGCAATATTTTGTTTTTCATTGTGTTTGTCCTCATTACTCTGTAGCTATGTGGGACATCTAAAGAAAGATTTGTGTAGTTTGAGGTAAAGGTTCACTGAGTGGTATATATGAACTCTCTATCCCAATGTAAAGCCAGGATAAAAAACGATTCATCAAAGATCCCTAAAAAAAAAATGTATCACAGTCTTGACGTTCTGTGTGAAATTGTGGAAGATGGTGGGATCACAAAACTAATTGTCAGGTTTGTGTTCTGTTTTGGTTTAGTTCCCAGTTCCTGTCTTCCTTAGTTGACGAATGCTGTGTTCGCAATCGCCCCCTATACCCTCATTCACTATTCCCTACTTTAATCCACTAATATAGTCCACTTGAAGTGAGTGAATTCAGACACTAGGTGTGCTGGAAGGGCTGCCGCTTTTGCATAGTTTGTGCTTGCTGTTAATAATAATTTGAAACACTGTAAACTGGCAGCTCCAGTATAATGAAAAGATTTATCTTGAGCTCTGTCATGTAAACTAGCATGTATCATCCTTAATTAAACAATTTAAAGGGCCCCCAGTGCATCCAAGATGTAGGTGACTTTGTTTCTTCAGTAGAACACAAATTATGATTTTTAACTCCAACCGTTGCCGTCTGTCAGTCAAATAATGCGAGTGGATGGGAACTTCTACAATAACAGTGAATAAAACTTGCTTAGACAAGTCCAAATTAAACCCTGCGGCTCGTGACGGCACATTGATGTCCTAAGACACGAAACGATTGGTTTGTGAGAGAAACCGAACAGTATTTATATCATTTTTTACCTCTAAAACACCACTATGTCCAACTGCGTTCAGCACTCGTTTAGTAAGGTCTGATCGCGCTCATTGAAGTATAAGCGTGAGACATCACTGCCGTTGTCAGAGCGCGATATCCCTTAGTAAATATCTTTACTAAGGGAAAACATTTTTCTTCAAGTCTGGATTTGTGAGAGAGAGTTTGAATACTCTGTTGTTTTCAGAGTATCTGATCCAGACTGTTCATGGAGGTTTTGGCTGCGGGGGGTCATTAAGCTTTTAACACAGTGTGAGAGGGATTAGATGAGAGTATCACATAATATGGCTTATTGCCACAAGTTTATATTTCACATGCTAAGCAAAGCAACATTATTAACTTTTATTTTATAAGCAAAGCAACATTATTCACTTTTATTTCATGTGCTTAAAGGTAAACTGTGTCACTTTTATTTTGTTAAAAATGTTATAATGAATCAATACGTCATCAATCCTTCTTCCAAAATGTGTTTTTGTCTTACCCTGATTCACTATGGTAAGCCGGCATGATTTTCCTGTTGAATTGCATACGTCACTTGCCTGTGCGTGTCTCGTCATATCCGTAAATAGAGAAAAGTTGCTCCGTGTATGGTGTGGGAGTGGCATAGGTTAGTTGTCACAACGAGCGAGACATAGTTGACATGGAGCAGTCACACATTTAAAAAAAACGCAGAACAGAGGAGAGTTTGGTGGCAAAAAGAGAACACAACTGAGCTCGTAATAAAACAAGAATCAACATTGGCTTGGCTTTTTGGAGATGTGAGAACTGAGGGACTTGAAATGTTGTAAAAGCGATGCAGAGATGGTATTTTTATTACTCAACAGCTGAGTAAGGTATTTTATTGAACAGATAAATTGCCATGTAGCTCTCTAACAGAGTTCATTGTAAAGCATTATTTATTGTGGTAATTTCATTATGGCTGTTGAAGCTCTGTGCTGGAATTTATTTTCAAGGATGTATCGTGTCTGTTAATGGGTATGTGTTCGTCTAGTCTACTCTGCTTGAGATCCTTTCCATCTAAACCGGTTATATCTCTTAACCTTAGTAGTGAATGTTTTATGAGCAGTAGCAAATCATATTCATCTGCACAGTCACACAGAGCCAAACTAAAACAATGTTCTTACGGAAAACGCATGCAGTTTTTTTTTTTTTTTTTTTTTTTTTTTTTAACCACTAAAGGGCAAAAAGTTACATAGTTTACCTTTAATATTGCATTTTGCATGATTAGTGGTTTGGACTATAGATAAATTGACTGACTTTGGACTACTCTTGTCTCCAGTAAATGCTAGTTAAAACTAACCTAAAGATTTTAAATTTATATTACAGCTGTAATTTGGTCATTATCTACCCATCCTCATGTTGAAACGGGGGACTGGGACTAACTTTCACATGGCTGATATTTCAGTGACCATAAGGTACAAAAAGTAATGTTTTTTACTGCCCAATTATGGTACTTATTATTAAGTCTACCCATAGGACATGGACTGTAATGGCAGACACAGACTCAGGTCTGAAATGCTACAGCTAAAGGCTTTTAAAATTTCTACTGGGCTTTAGAGTATGCATAAGAATCTCGAGAGCATGAAGAGAGGGAGAGACAGCGAGAAGCGGTCAAAAAAGGAGGGAAGGGCAGCTGTGATGTCAGCATTCAGCTGCTCTCATTCAGGGCTTATGATGAAGGGGGTGGGGCGGGACAGCTAGGGGGGCTGCGCTGGTGTTTCTTGGTTACTGGGCTTGGCTAGAGCGTGCAGGAAACCAAACAATAAGGTCTGCTTGAGAAAATCCACAGCCCTGTCTGGTGTGTTTTTCATGACCATGGATAATCTTTCTAGTGTTTTGTGTGTGTATACATTGGAATTAACGCCCATGTCCAGTAGCTAAGCAGTGGGGCAAACGGTTGCACATGGTATTTCAGCAATTTTTTTGAGCATCATATTTGCTATCATTAAATTACATTATATACATTTGCAAATGTTACTATTGTGTACATTTTCTATTGATCATTCATGACAGCATTACGGGCTGTTTGCACACAAAATGTTTTTGCATTCAATTTTACCCTTCTGCTGTTTAGCTATTTCTGTTCATTTTGTTATTGCACCACATCTCAAAAGCATGTCTCAAGACCATTCCTGAGGGCTGAGTCTTTTTAAAAGCAAAAATGTGCTCTGTGTGAACGGACCCGTAATAGATCAAATGATGATCTAAGGAGGGAGCTCATCATGTAATGTTACTGGTTGAGCATAAAAAAGATGTGTAAGGTTACAAAGATCACTCCAAAGCAAGCGGCAACCTCCCCCAGTTTCTCGTGAAGCAAATACGGAAGTAACTTAAACTGCGATTCATCGACTGGCCGCTAGGGACAGGCTCCAAAAGGGAGTAAAATCTCATTGACCATAATGTTAAAACAACCAAGTTTACAGCAGAAAAAAACATGTTTACACTCTGGTTCAAATTGTGTTTTGGTCTATACTGCTAATTTTGCCCTTCATGACAACTCTGAGGGGGGTGAATTTTGTTATGACTCATCCGTTTAAATTATATTAAGATTTAAAGTTCTGCATAATTAAGGGCGTGGTCACTTGAGTGACAGGTGGCGCTGCTGTCTGTGAGCCGTCATGTTACCTCAGCTAATTTCAGCCGCTGAATTTGGCATCTCAGTCGTATTTGTGCCTTTTTTCTGGATTATTTTATACAATATATGGCTTGCTGCACACTCGAGACAGATGTCAGTCTGTACATGTGCTCGCATGCGGAAGATAAACGTTGTTGGATCGTCGTGGCATTGGCTAAAAGTTTTGTTCCTGAGATTTACTACAATGACAATACCAGGAGGATATACAACTCCTATATGTACGTATAGAGTTTTACATTATAAACGCTGCTCAGATTGCATTCTTTCTTGAAGAACGATGATGGAGAGCAAATCATTCCGAAGATGCAAATGATGGATAATATATAAAGATTTCATGGATTTAACGCTTTCATGAACAAAAAGGTTTTTTTTTTTTTTTTTTATGTTTTGAAATGGATATTTTACCCAAGTGCAACGGATTGGATTCATCTCGCGATCTCTATTTCAATAAAGGTATGAAGTCCCAGTTGATTTTTATTTTTTTTTTTGTTATTTGCACACCCCACACAAATTAATTAGCCTACTGGTGTTAGAGCATCTATAACGTTATCTTAAAAAACTAGATTGACAGTAAACCTTTAGTACTTTCTAATGGTATTGTTATCTTTATTAATATTTTAGATAGTATCTAAGATAGATAGATAGGGCGGGCGTGGTTTCAGCAACAAGTAGCATGGGCTCCATCTACGTTCCGCCTCTTTGCCCATTTTCAGTTATCCGGGAGTGACGTGCAGTCACGTGCAGCTAAGATGGCCGCGGCCTCATTTACGTGTTAGAACTGCTGTTCAGAACTCTATGGGTGACGTCACCGACACTACGTCCATATTTTTTTTACAGTCTATGCTCCAAAGGGAGATATTTTACTTAACAAAATCCACTTTCCAAGAACTACAGTGAACAACTCGTTTGGACTACAACACGTTTTTTCTGGGTTTTGTGAAGTCACAATGTTACTTATTTAAATAATCCCTGCCCACGTAATATGCAAAAAAGGGGTGAGGCCTAGTTGAGCTGCATTAGAGAAAAAAGTGTTGTTGTGATGTTAAAGAGATGCTGTTTTTTCCACCCTTTTTCTACTTTTAAGTACGTCTTATTATTTGTAGTTGCATTTTCTATTTAGAGTTCCAATGATAAGTTTTATGTTGTTGCTATGATGTAAACAAAGGGCAAAGCTTTTCCTCTGCTCACCTGCTAGCCAACATGTAAGGCTCACTGCCCCTTAGGAAAATTAACCACGGTTTTGTGATTGATTACTGTTTGTAGTACCATAGTTTTCCGACAAATACCAAGGTGGTATATAAGTGGTGTATAACATAACATCATATCTAAACTATATTTGAAAATTACAACAACAACAATAAAGACATCACAAATGTCCTGTGTAATGCATGCTTGCAAAGTTCATACATGAAATCCGTTCTGCACGATCCTCTTGTTTGTTAACATTCTTAAAGCTGCAGTCCGTAACTTTTTTGGGTTAAAAATTATCCAAAATCAATTTTTGAGCATGTACATAACCAGCCAGTGTTCAAAACTATCTCCTTACCATAGCCGATTCACAACGGTAAGCTTGTAATAATGTTTCTAATTCAAACTGGTGGGTTTCCGTGGGAAATTTGAGTATGCCGCCATTCGTTTTTGTGTCATTACATCATCTCCTTACATAAAGAAGGAGTCTCAGCTAGTAGGCTGTATGGCATGTGGAGAATGCTGCAGGCGGCGGATCATTTATAGCCTTTTCTCACAGCAGCTGCAATAATTAAACTTTTTGATGGCGGATTGTAATCCAGAAAGGTCCAAATGACAGTCATTAGTGACAACTGGAGATTCACCTGTAGTCAAAAGCAAAAGTGAGTGGCTACAGAAATTGAAATTTACAGGTAATGCTAATACACACCAAGTACACAAAGTCACGCAATGCTGATGTTGTTAACATTAACAATTTAAGAATAAAGTATAAGAATAATAATAATTTGCATGGTTTGATGTGATCTGAGCTAAGCGATCATTAGATTTAATCACCATTGGCAGCGTGATTTATTGTAACGCTTTTTTTGGTTAGCAGGACAAAAGTGGCAGACATGTTACTTACTTCAGATGACATTTTCCGGTGAAAATTCTTATTTTGGTCATACTTCCATGATGTAGAATCTGTGATTCCGAAGTACAGTATCCACACCCGAGCGGTGACTGACAGCAAAGATTCATCCACGCTGAGGAGCCGTGCCGAGGCACAACCCATGTAAAAATTATAATTCTGTAAATAACTGCAATTGCAGGTTTCAAACAGAGATGGCGACAAAGAAGCAAAACTTATGGACTGCAGCTTTAAGCCTGAATCAGGCTTGAATTGGTTTGAAATTAATGCCATCCATAATATTTACATCTGAGTAGAGCTTGCAGTTATGGCAAGGGGCGGGACTTTTCCCGAACACGTGTTAACACTGGGCCTGCTAACCAATTACAGCACATTTCCTTTTTTAAAAGGAGGGGCTTTATGGAAACAGGAACTAAATGGCATTTTCGAGTCAGACTGTTTTTTGAACAATCAAGCATGAAAGCATATTCTAGTACACCCCAAAAACAAAATCAAGACTTCGTAAAGACCCCTTTAATGTGTGCCTGATTTGCATAATTTATTTAGTGAATTTGGTGCTAAAACATAGATACAGAGCTATCAGTGGGCATCATTTACTTTATTGCTAGCAACATTTCCCCAGGGTTTTCTCTCATCTGTAATAACAAGAACAGCTGCTTTTTTGACCTTCATTTTGGAACTTTTTTCATCTTTTTATTTATCCCAGTGGCTAGCAATGACTAGTTAATCTCTCTTGCTCTCTCTCTGTGTGTGAACACAGAGGAAGGAACTGGGAGGATTTTTAGGAAGTGCCTTTTAGAGACTTCCTTTTTTTTCCTTCCTCCTGTGATGAGACAGAAACAAAAGGTGTGGCAGATAGATAATATTTCTAGTGTGTGTGGGTTTTTTCAATTATTAATATTATTACTAAAGTCTGAAGAGGGGAAAAATACACTTTAGAGAGCATAAAGAGAAGAGAATATTGCCACAGCTCCAGGGAACCACAATCTGCTGCTTTTCCACAAACTGGAAATTAAAGATTACACAAGAAGCACAAAACGTCTGACGTTACAGGTTAGTCATGAGGGAATTGGGAGGTTTTCTAAATCCCAGGATGAGCGGGATGAGTCTGCAGTTTTCCTGTCTTCTCACAGCTGCTGGCGTGTTCATTCATCACTGCACTAATGTCATATACAGACCTTATTAGATTTGACATGAGTAAAAACAAGGCTATTAGAGACAGAAGTACAGTGAGGTCTTTCAAAAAAATTTAAGATGGTCAAAAAGACAAAAAGAAAAGAAAAAAGTATTGTTCAATTGCCAGAGTACACATACAATACAGTTTAATGCACTTTTTTAAATTCTGCATTGTTTTTTACAAAATAACTAAAATATAAAACTATTTCTGAACTGCCAAAGTACATATACAGTGTCAGTTTAATGCGTTTTTGTTAGTAAAAACAATTAGGAAATTAGGTGTGACCTGACCTCTACCAGCCTGTTTGACGTTACATGGCCTACCCTTTTATTTACAGTATTATTTAGTACAGTTAATGTTTCATGCTTTTCATTTAAGACAAAGTGCCTGCCACGTCACTTGTGTTTCAACATGGAATATAAAAATCATACTTTCAATAGACAAAATCCTCTCACTCTAATCCTAAAATGGACAACAGAATCAGACATGGGTCAGAGCTGGAAAATCACGGCAGACGAGGAAGCACATGGTCACTGAAACAACAAACAATACCATGTGCTTACACAAACACACATTGACAGACAGACAGATGACCCTCAATAACAGAAAGCCTGTTATGTTTTGGGTATCATGGGATTTCGCATGTGTTTGTAAATGATAAACTGCTGCTCTGTTAAAATTCATTGATATTGAACAATAATATGTTGTTAGTTGATGGCGGGAACAGGGTTAATCTGTTTTCTATCTGACCTGACAGATGTTCACATGGATGTGTGTAATGGATATAGCTGATGGCCAAAGCTACTGCTTTCAGACACTTCAAGCTGTTCTTCCTATGGACACTTTTACGTCCTAGGGGGTTGTTTTTATTAAAACTAACAGACGTTGTTTTAGTTATAATACACACTATCATTCAAAAGTTTGGGGTCGGTAATATGTTTTAAATGTTTTTGACAGAGGTCTCTTATGCTCACCAAGGCTGCACATTTTTGATAAAATAAAATACAGTAAAAACAGTAATAGTTTCAGCATCATTACTCCAGTCTTCAGTGTCACATGATCCTTTAGAAATCACTCTAATATGCTGATTTGCTGCTCAAGAAACATTTGTGCAGTTGTGCTGCTTAATATTTTTGTGAAAACCGTGATTTTTTTTTTTCAGGATTCTTTGACGAATGCTAAAGTTTAAAATAACAGCGTTATTGTAAAATAAATACATTTATTTTAAAGGTGCCATCGAACGTTTTTTTAACAAGATGTAATATAAGTCTAAGGTGTCCCCTGACTGTGTCTGTGAAGTTTCATCTCAAAATACCCCATAGATTTTTTTTTTTAATTCATTTTTTAACTGCCTATTTTGGGGCATCATTAACTATGCATCGATATATAGGTTGCGGCCCCTTTAATTCTCGTGCTCCCCGCCCACGGAGCTCGCGCTTGCTTTAACCAGCATAAACAGTTTACACAGCTAATATAACCCTCAAAATGGATCTTTACAAAGTGTTTGTCATGTATACTGCATGCATGCGTCGGATTATGTGAGTATTAAATTTATTTGGATGTTTACATTTGATTCTGAATGAGTTTGAGGTTTTGCTCCGTGGCTAAAGCTAACATTACACACTGTTGAAGAGATTTATAAAGAATGAAGTTGTGTTTATGAATTATACAGACTGCACGTGTTTAAAAATGAAAATAGCAACGGCTCTTGTCTCCGTGAATACAGTAAGAAACGATGGTAACTTTATCTACATTTAACAGTACATTAGCAACATGCTAATGAAACATTTAGAAAGACAATTTACAAATATCACTAAAAATATCATGTAATCATGGATCATGTCAGTTATTATTGCTCCATCTGCCATTTTTCGCTGTTGTTCTTGCTTGCTTACCTAGTCTGATGATTCAGCTGTGCACAGATCCAGACGTTAATACTGGCTGCCCTTGTCTAATGCCTCAATCATGGGCTGGCATATGCAAATATTGGGGGCGTACACACCGACTGTTACGTAACAGTCAGTGTTATGTTGAGATTCGCCTGTTCTTATATAAATTTCATTTGTTTAAAAGACCTCCGAAGAAGGAGGAAACAATGGAGTTTGAGACTCACTGTATGTCATTTCCATGTACTGAACTCTTGTTATTTGACTATGCCAAGATAAATTCAATATTTAATTCTAGGGCACCTTTAAATACATATCTTTTGAAACAGTATAAATGCTAACTGTTCTGTCATTGGCACACAACAATATTAAGAGTCGTCTCAGCCTACAAGTTGACCCTGGCAAGTTCGATTGCTAAAAAAGGAGCATTTCTGTCCGAGCGATATTTTGCTAGGATAGCAATCTTAAACGGTAGCATGGCGTGTATGGCTCTGTTTGGCAAACAGGTCTGCTATGTATAGTGGGCGTCCATACGGGTTTTGCACAAAAGATTAACATGATGGCACATGCTAGTCGATGAGATGAATTAACTCTACAGCAGCTTCCTAAATTTATCCACTAACCGTTCAGAAACGTCCAGATGCATTTTAAAAGTTGTAACTTTCCATCTTTCCATCAGTGTCCGACTCCAGTTTGATCAATGTAAGGCTGAACACTGTTACTGACAATCATCATTTTGGCTGCGTGAGATTCTTCAGCTTTGTTGTTATTGAGCAACCGAAGCTGTTAAAGCTCCGCCCTCTTTTGGAAAGCAGGCCGGGAGCAGCAGCTCATTTGCATTTAAAGGGACACACAAAAAAACGCCATGTTTTCGCTCACACCCAAATAGCAGCAATTTTGGAAAGCTAGTAATTTGAGCTGAAACTTCACAGACACATTCTGGGTACACCCAAGACTTATATCACATTTTGTGATGTCATTTTTTTTAATTTTTATTAGTCATTGCTGAATAAACATATTAATTAAAGAAAAAAATCTCGCAGACTACAAAGTGTATAAAGGTATGTTAGTGTATAAATGAATGTGTTATATTTTGTTTTACACTTGTTCTTGACCCAGGCTTTTAACTTAACT
Organism: Chanodichthys erythropterus; assembly: GCF_024489055.1. Classification (NCBI taxonomy): domain Eukaryota; kingdom Metazoa; phylum Chordata; class Actinopteri; order Cypriniformes; family Xenocyprididae; genus Chanodichthys; species Chanodichthys erythropterus. Next base: position 24,118,300 of record NC_090237.1, read on the forward strand.
TTTCAACTTTCAGCTTTTCAATGTAAAAATTATTAGAATGTTTGTACTGTGCAACAAATTGTATTTAGTAATTATGCAAATTTTGGAAAACATATTTTGTAAAATGTCAAAAAGTGTGGAAATATTATTTAATTATATTTAGGTGTGATTTTATTCCAGATAATGTTTAATTTTACTCCCTCAGAACCTTGCCATGCATAAAACCCTTTATTTCGTAATTTTGCATGAAATCAATGCTTTTGCAAGCTTATGCAAGATTTCATTGGTCTCCTTGGGATTGTTAAGATGAAATAGGCAGAACTACAGCTGTATTCAAAGATTAACGCTCTCTCTCTCTCTTTCTTATAGTCTGAGAGGCCTCTGTCTCTTCATTTGAATGCCTCTCACGATGGCTAAGCGGGAAAGCGGCAGCACCAGCCCGGTGGTGCGTCAAATAGACAAGCAGTTCCTGGTGTGCAGCATCTGTCTGGAGCACTACCACAACCCTAAAGTCCTGCCCTGCCTGCACACCTTCTGCGAGAGGTAAACTGACACATTACAATAGAAAAAAGTGCTTTGTGCATGAATGATCAAATGATTGCAATCACGCAATAGCCTGAATGTGACTTTCAGAATATGCTAAAGACTGTCTGTGTTCACTGGTGTGGAAGAAACGTGCTCAATACCGGCCAAAACACTAGAGGCCTGTCGCTTTGGGGGTGTGTCTGTAAAATTACAGCAATCTAGTTGTCTTCAGTGTTGGGGAGTAACCACTTAAAAAAAAAAAGACACTAAATTAACTAAATTTTTAGTAGCACAATAGTAGCTGGACTGTTTTCAGTGTGTTAATGGCGTGCGTCTTTATTTTTTTTGTAATATTGTTTTATAGCCAAACTTAGCTTTATAGCTCTCTCTCTCTTATGAAGTGTTGGGGAATTTTATTCATTTTAGTGAATCGGATCATTTGGATAGTTCAGTTTAATAAGCCCCCATCCAGATGCTGTTTTTAAGTCTTTTTTCTGTAGCCATATTTAAAATAATACAATAATTTTACAAAATAATATAACCGTTATTAAAAAAAATAAAAATAAAATAAAATACACTTTATTTCCAAACTGCTGGAGTGTACATACAATGTCAATTTAATACACTTTTTTTACACTGTTAATCCTGCCATAGGCTAGCCACACTGAACATTTTATAAAATAATATAATATTTATTAAATAAAAAAAATAAATAAATTAAAAACAAACTTTATTTCTGAATTGCTATCAATTTAATACACATTTAAAAAAAGAAATACCACAGTCTAGCCACTCTGAAATAATACTTACAATAATTTTATATGATCAATTAAATAATAATAAAATAAAATAAAATAAAAAATTTCTTCTGGATTGTCAAATGACTTTATAATTTGCACTTCATAATTTGTGTATATGTTTAAACCCCGCCATAGTCTAGCCACATTGAAAACTTTACAAAATAATATTTATTACATTTTTAAAAAAAAATAGTACTAAAAATAATACAGACTTTATTTCTGAATTGCACACATACAACATCAGTTTAATACACTTTTGTTAATCTTGCCACAGTCTAGCACATTAAAAGCATCCAAACGGCATCTGAGTAAATAATTAATTATATTTTTGAATGAAATATCTAATATATAACAATGTAATTTAAGCAAAATTGAAATGGTTATGAGAGACGTCACTGCTTTGACCTCACAGTGATTGACTGCCGCCCATTGTTTTTCACCTCTTGCATAAAGTTCAGCATTTCTCAAGATTTCAACACTCCCCACTAGAGAGAATGAATTGAAATCCCCCCCACAGCTCCACCATGCCAGTGAACATGTACACTTTGACGTAAAGCTCTTCAGGGCTTCCAGAATAGTAGAAAAGCAATGACCCAGATGCAAGATTTTGCTTTAGCATGGCTGTCGTATGACATCATGTTTAGAAACCGCCCGGTAAGGCAAAGACAGAGATGACCATATTCCCTTTGCCGTCACTGAGCTGGAATGTGAGCCTCAGTTTTTTCCGCTTTTATCAACAGATTATGTCCTCACATGACTGTTAGCTACTTTCATTTTCTATCATCCTGTCAAAATATTTCCCACTGAAATTTAATGAGACTGAAAAAAATACAGACCACTATTAATCACGTCTTGGGATATATCTTCATTTACAATCCATTAGATGTGGAGGGAAATCTTTACAGCTTGCTTTTAAGTCTTGCACTATGTTTTCATCACAGATGTCTCCAGAACTACATCCCCCCTCAGTCCTTGACCCTGTCCTGCCCAGTGTGCAGACAGACCTCCATCCTGCCAGAAAAGGGTGTTGCAGCACTGCAGAACAATTTCTTCATAACTAATCTGATGGAAGTGTTGCAGAGGGAGCAGGACTGCACCCGTCCTGAGGCCTCAAGTGGGCTGGAGTCAGCCGGTGCTGCTACATATGCCCCGCCCCTGTCCTGCCCCAACCACGAGGGCAAGGTAAGCATGCACACATACGGACTAATGAACTAAATGTACATACTTCGCTGATAGGTGTTACGGTTATGGAATCTTATTTGAATATTCTGTTCCGTTTTCTTTATTTCCTGTTTCGCTGCTCTGTTTAGTTTTGGTTTCTTTGGTTTCTGATTATGCCCCTGTTTCTGTGATTATTATCAGCTGTATCTTATTTATATACCCTGCATATATACTCTCTGTTCAGTTTAGTTCTTTGTCAGTTCTTATTAACTTTAGTGTTTGTGTTCGTGTATACTGCAGTGTTTGACATTAAAGACTGTGGTAACACTTTACAATAAGGTTCATTAGTTAACATTAGTTAACTACATTAGTTAACATGAACTAATAATGAACTACACTTATACAGCATTTATCAATACATTATTAAAATCACACACACACACATATATATATATATATATATATATATATATATATATATATATATATATATATATATATATATATATATGTATATATATATATATGTATATATATATATATATGTATATATATATATTTTTATATATATATATATATATATATATATATTTTTAATATATATTTATTTATTATTATTGTTATTCAGTTTTATTTAAAAAAATAAATGTATTTATTTTCTTATGTTGTTTTTATTTATATACTATTTCAGTTTTCTTTTTAATTTTAGTATAAATTTAATCATTTTGTTATGTGTTTTTGTCATTTTTATTGTTTTAAATATATAATTCTATTTTAGTGTAATTAAATTTTTAATTTAAGTTTTTCATCTGATATTTGTATTTTATTATATTTCTGCCTCTTTCAGCTAATATTTATATTTTATTTTATTTCAGCTAATATTTATATTTTATTTTATTTCGGCTAATATTTATATTTTATTTTATTTCAGCTAATATTTATATTTTATTTAATTTCAGCTAATATTTATATTTTATTTTATTTCAGCTAATATTTATATTTTATTTTATTTCGGCTAATATTTATATTTTATTTTATTTCGGCTAACATTTATATTTATTTTAGTTCATACAGAGTCTTTCCCCATCAGAGTGTTCAGTATTTCAATGAGTTTTTGCCGCCCTCTGCAGGTCATGGAGTTTTACTGCGAGTCTTGTGAAACAGCCATGTGTTTGGAGTGCACAGAGGGAGAGCACAGAGAACATGTGACCGTTCCACTGCGGGATGTTCTGGAGCAGCACAAAGCCGCGCTGAAGAACCAGCTGGATGCAATTCGCAACAGGTTCATGCAGCCAAAAATAATACTAAGCTCACTGTTATTCTTTGCAGCTCACTTTAACCCATTCTTTATACACTGAATCCTTCTTCAGGTTTAAAGCTCTGTTATTTAAAATAAAATATTTGCTTCCCCTACTTTTAAAACATTTTGAGTCTCTGCTGTGTTTGCATAGCTCAGCTGCTGGAGTCACACTATGACCTCCTTACGGAAAGTTTGACTGAACATTGCCCTCATTCTGCATCCGCAGGCTTCCTCAGCTGACTGCAGCCCTAGAGCTGGTAAATGAGATCTCCAGGCAGCTAACAGACAGGAAGAATGAGGCAGTCACAGAGATCAGCAATACATTCGAGGAACTAGAGAAAGCACTGCACCAGCGCAAGACTGCCCTCATCACTGACCTGGAGAACATCTGCAGCACCAAGCAGAAGGTGAAAAGCTTAGTTCACTCAAAAAAAAAAAAAAAAATTCTGGCATTATTTACTCACCCTTTTGTAATTTTAAACCCATATGCTGTCATGTGGACACAAATATTATTTTATTATTTGTTGTATTGTATTCATTTTTCAAAGGGCATCTGCTGAATTTATATCGACTGTTGTTGCAGGTGCTGCAGGCCCAACTCACTGCATTACTGCAAGGGAAGGAGAACATCCAGAGCAGTTGTAGCTTCACAGAGCAGGCGCTGAACCATGGCAGCCCCACTGAGGTGCTCCTGGTGCAGAAGCAGATGGGAGAGCGGATGGGCGTTCTCGCCCGCCACGCCTTCCCTGAGCAGCCCCATGAGAACGGCCACCTGGACTGTCAGGTGGAGACAGAGGGGCTGCGTCGCTCCATACAGAACCTGGGAGTCCTGCTCACCACCAGCGCCGTGGGCCACACCAGCGTGGCTACTGGAGAGGGTCTCAGACATGCTGTTGTCGGGCAAAACACCACCGTTACAGTGACCACAAAGGTTAGTGGCATTAATGTTTGCATATAGTCTAATAAAGAAAACAAAGTAGTCGCTATACTCAAGGAAATTTATTTTAGTATAAAATGTGATTTTAACCTATGAGCCTGTTACTCAGTTCATTATATTTAGCAGACTGAATAGGTGCTGTAAATTACATTGTGTCACTCTAACCAGGGCAAATTGAGTGCAGACCAGTTAAAATGAACAAAGCTTAGTTACAACATTCTATTATCCAACGTAATGGCAAATAGGCTTTTCAACTAATGTAAATCAATATTTAGTAGTAAATATATATTTCTCACATGTCCTGCATTGTCCCACAAAGTCACATATAATGTCCTGCAATAATGCAGTAACCGGGTGATCACCTTTGTTGTAATATGCCGCATTTAATTTGTGAAAAAGTTGCTTAAGTAATTAGTGTTCAATGCACTCATATAAATGTTCGGTCTGATAAATAAATAATAAATACATTTAAAATGAATGTTAGAAATATAAAAAATTATAAATATAAATTTATAATTTAATTTATTGTACAGTAAAAAGTAAAAAAAAAAAATTAATTTTTATTTTCATAATTTATTTAAAATGTATTAAAATAACTATTTATATATTATTGACAAATTGTTTATTATTTAAATATTATTAACCCTCTATGGTACGCAATATGATATCAATGAGGAAAAAATTATTTGTGTTGTTTTTCCTGCTTAAAATTGGACACTTTAACAATATCAATAAACATTTTCATATTTTTTTAATGTATTTAATTTTTATAAGTTTGTTGCCTCGAGGCAACATTGTACCACAATGGAAAAATTTAAACATTTGGCATTTTCATGTAGAAAAAAGAAATATATTTATTGAAAACATTCATTTCTTTAACTAGGCACTTAAACAAACAAATTTATCTAGTTTTTAATGTATTAAAAGTTTCATATTTAATAAAAAGTAACATTTTATATCCAGCTGTTGCCCTCAGGCAACATTGTGCCATAGTGGAACGCAAGTATTACCAAACCATCATATTTTTATGTTATTATATTAAATTATCATATCCATCTTCATCCTCATATCCATCATCTCTCTCACCCTCAGTATCTCCCTGACGGATTTTCACTATGATTTCATCTTCCTCATTACAGTATGACCCCTCATTAACTCCTCATACTCACCCTCATCAGCTGCCAGTGTTACCTGTGTTTTATACCGTTCTGAAGTGCTATAGAAAATGTGCAGATCATAATATATGCAGATATAGTATGTGAATTAGTATTCTTATAAGTACATTACAAAATCATGTGAAAATGCCAACATATTTAGATCATTGTAACTCTTTTCCTTACAAATATGATGCATTTGTATTGAAACCTATCATGCCTGTATGGCCTTATGCGATTCCATTATGGTACAATGTTGCCTTGAGGCAACACACAATTTTTTTGTAAATTTCTCTAAAACATTTGATGATATATAATGTAAATTACTTAAAAATACTTCTTTACTTGCCAGTGAAGGTGATTCATATTTTTTTGTGGATGATTAATTGGTTACAAACAAGTGAAATAACACTTTTCAATGGAGAAAATATGGAGTCATGTGATATGTGCACATGTGCTGAAACAGGACACAAAATGGACCCCTGTTGGTCATGTTTTGGTCTTTTTTTGCACTTTTATTGATTAGTATTTGAGTTATTCTGTCCTGAGATATGCTTGATCAATCAATTTGTGCTTTATTTTATTAAAAACAAACTAAAATAGACCATGTTGCCTGGAGGCAACACCGTACCATAGAGGGTTAAAGAAAATATTTTTTATGAAAATAAATAATATCTAACATCTAAAAATATTTTTAAATAATAATTTAACCATTAAAGCTGCAGTCTGTAACTTTATTTGGTTAAAAATTATCCAAAATCAATTTTTGAGCAAGTACATAACCAGCCATTGTTCAAAACTATCTCATTATCTTAGCTCGATTCACAATGGTAAGCTTGTAATAATGTTTTATAATAAGAGCGACATGGTGGATTTCCATGGGAAATTTGAGCATGCAAAAGTTCGTCAGTGCGTCATTACGTCACGTCTGTAAACAGAAAGGAAGGAGTCCAGGCTAGTCAGTTTTATCACGTGAGGATGCTACAGGTGACGGATCATTTATAGCCTGTTCTCACAGCAGCTTGAAATAATTAAACTTATCATTTTGATGGCGGATTGTAATCCAGAAAGATCCAAATGACAATCATCAGTGACAACTGGAGATTCACCCGTAATCAAAAAGCAAAAGACTTTGGACTGATGAGTGGATACAGAAATTGAAATCTACAGGTAAAGCTAATATACACATAGTCATAGTAATGCTGATGTTGTTAACATTAACGATTTGAGAACAAAGTATAACAGTCATAATAATTTGCACGGTTTAGCATGATCCGAGCTAAGCGATAGTTAGATTTAATCATCATTGGCAGCGCAATTTACTGGTTTCAACCAAGAGATGGCGACAAAGAGGAAAAATCGCGGACTGCAGCTTTAATTAAAATGAAATTATGGAAATTAATATATATATATATATATATATATATATATATATATATATATATATATATATATATATATATATATAATGTATTTAATTATATAAAATAATTACTTATTATTGAAAAATAAATGTAATAATTTTTATAAAAATACCTTTATAATATCTGCTAAAATGTTGTAGGTTTGATCTAGGAAAATCACCATTGTGCCCTTGAGCAAAGCACAAACCACAGGTTATTTCAGAGGGACTGTCCTTGTAATAAATGCTGTAGGTTGATTTAGGTTCGTAGCATAAGCCTTTAACTGCTTTCTCTAGGACAAAGACGGTGAGCTAGTAAAGACTGGAAACGCTGCACTGAGGGCTCAGATCAGTGGTCCAGATGGAACAGTCACCGAAACAGACATAACAGACAACAAGAACGGCACATATGAGATCGGCTACACTCTCCGCTCAGAGGGCGAGTTCTCCTTCTCCGTTCTGCTCTACGGGCAGCCTGTGAGGGGCAGCCCCTTCCGCCTGCGAGCCATTAAACCCTGCGACGCCCCGCAGTCACCCGATGACGTGAAGAGGCGCGTGAAGTCCCCCGGAGGAGGTGGAGGGGGTGGAGGACATGTGCGCCAGAAGGCGGTGCGCAGACCCTCAAGTATGTACAGTACAACGAAGAAGAAGGAGAATCCCATAGAGGATGAACTCATCTTTAGAGTGGGTGAGTTGGATGTTTTATTTACATCTTTACATCAGATTGTATCCCGAATTCCAATAATACATATGTCAGAGATTGCACTAAATATATTTTAAAAGTACAGAAATATATTTTGGTATTTGAAGGTTTAAACAAAATATATTTACAACTTGAAAAAATATTTCCTTAAGCCACAAGATTTACAACATATCACTTATGCTTATATTTGAAATATATTTTGGTCAGAAAAGTTAGCCCTTAAAGTTACATGACGAAGAAAAAAATGAGATGTGAGGAAAATGTTTTGTGTTCACCCAAGAAACTTTGCGTTCGCTTGCAAAATGTTTGCGTTCCTCCGAGAAACTTGTTAGTTTGCAAAATATGATCTCTTTTTATATATAAAAACTTTTTTCCATCATGTCCCTTTAGGGGCTCTGTATAATCACTGGAAATGCCATGGGAAAATAAATAAAAATTCTCTGGTCAAAACGTGTGGGAACCATGTGTTTTTTATAAAGAAAATAATGCAATAATGTTGCAGTCTTTTAAGTTAACCTGTAATGATGAAAAGGTCATTTCTGCACTCTGCTTTGTTGTTGGCCTGTGTCAGAATGTGTCAGCTGACCTCTTATTTGATGTGACAGGGACGCGGGGGCGAGAGCGAGGGGAGTTCTCCAACCTGCAGGGCATCTCTACCACCAGCAACGGACGAATCGTAGTGGCCGACAGCAACAACCAGTGCATACAGGTAAGACTAAGCAGCCTGATGGCCACCTTTAACAAGAAAACATATGAATAAATGTGGACTGCATAAATCACTTTTGGTGTATTCTGTGATCTGATAGGTGTTCTCCAATGATGGTCAATTTAAATTGAAGTTCGGGGTCAGAGGTCGCTCCCCTGGCCAGCTCCAGCGCCCCACTGGTGTTGCAGTGGACATGAATGGCGACATTATTGTAGCCGACTATGACAACAGGTGGCTCAACATCTTCTCCCCAGATGGCAAGTTTAAGGTAAGTTGCATTTTTTTTAATGATTTTTTAAAAATTTAAAAATTGAATACATTAAATATAAAATGTATTAAAATTCTAATTAAATAAATTGTAATTCAATAATGACTTTTAAAATTAAATTAAATTAATCAATTCCAGAAATCACACATAGTCAAGTGGCAGATTTGTTGCTTACTTGTTCCGATGACATTTTCCAGTGAAAAATCTTATTTTGGTCATACTTCCAAGACTACTGTTGTGGCAAAAATCAAAACTGACTCTTATTGCATAAGAGACAAATCACGTCCAATTGTCTTTCGAAAGTTTTATTTCTTGCAAGAAAGAGAGGTCAAACAGTCAACATAAACACAAGTAGCTTGAAGACAAACAATGAAAGCTTCCCCTCACTTTTGTATCTCTAACCTCCAAGGCTGAAGCCTCTGTCCTTTTACCATATTAGGAACATGTTTACCACTTCAGTGTTTTTCCACTTGTCACCCGAAGAATGCATACTTGAGCACTTTTGAGAAAAACAAAATCATCTAACCATAAGCATATAAGTAAAATCAAATGGAAATTATACAGAAACTCAAAATTTCCCCCACACTACAATTTGTGATTCCGAAGTACAGTATCCACAAAATATTAAATTCATCCGTGCGGAGGAGCCGTGCCGATGCACAACCCGCGTAAAGATGATAATGCCGCAAATAACTGCAATTGCAGGTTTCAAACAGAGATGGCGACAAAGAGGCAAAACTTATGGCATGTAGCTTTAATAAAACTTTAATAATACATTAGCTCATCTAAGAACATGATTTCCGCCCCGAGTCCAATTCCCATGATTCCACACTCATTCATGGCATCATCAAGCTACAACTTTGTTATTTTTTTGAAAAAGCGACCTCTGGCGGTGAAACTTGCATACTGTGCCTTTTAACTCACTTTTCCAAGTATCAGATAGCATATTTATGTTGCTTGTGGCACACTATAATTTTCTACCATGTTGATTTGATTAATTAGTTGCTAATTTTGTGCTAATGTGTTTTTCTTGGCAGAATAAAATTGGTGCAGGTCGGCTGATGGGACCTAAAGGAGTGGCTGTGGACAAGAATGGTCATATTATCACAGCAGACAATAAGGCCTGCTGTGTCTTCATTTTCCAATCCAACGGCAAACTGGTGACCAAATTTGGTGCCAAAGGAACATCAGAGAGGCAGTTTGCAGGTAATGTCTCTTATTTTTTAGTTTCTTGTGTTACTGCACTGGTCGTGAGCATTTATTTCATGGCCAGATCATGTTTTGATCAAATGACTCTTTCTGTTTCTCTGCAGACAAAAGTACTCCGAATACACCAACAGAGCCAAAGCAGAGTAAATCTGGCCCTGCCTTCAGTGCGTATTCATTTTTTTTGTTTAATTTTTTTTTTATGTGAACTATTCCTTGTTGTATATGGTATCATTGAATATTGAATGAGGTCATTTTAAAACAGAAAACAACTCTGGAAATCTTTGTAAAATAATTGATTATCCACATAAAGAGAGCAATGCTGAGAGAAATGATTTGCATAAATCAAATGTTCTCTATGCTGCCGGACTATTTCTTAGAAACAAAACAGCATCTTCTTAATGTGATAGTAACTCTCTCTTTTTCCTTCTCCTTCTATGGCCATAAGGTCCCCATTTTGTGGCTATAAACAACAAGAATGAAATTGTTGTGACAGACTTCCACAATCATTCTGTTAAGGTACGGTGAGCTCTTCTGTTTCATTGCGTAAATTGTTCCACATGCCATAACATGTAACTGTCAAACTCTAGCCAGGTCTGCTGTCCCTTTTTATTATGTTCTGCCTCTAATTAATGACACATCAATGTAACTTTCGCTTTTGTGCATAATTCAAAGTTGCTAATGATACACATTTCTTAACATTGTTCTTTTTTTTTGTGGTCTTTTTTTTCTCTGGATTTACAACTTCTTGCAGGTTTACAACGCCGATGGAGAGTTCCTGTTTAAATTTGGTTCACATGGCGAAGGGAACGGCCAGTTCAACGCACCCACCGGTGTGGCTGTAGATGGCAATGGGAATATTATTGTGGCAGACTGGGGTAACAGTAGGATTCAGGTAGGCTATGGAACGTTCTGATTTTTATGTTCACATTAAATATGATTTATAGTAGTTTTATAGTTTGGGCAGATTCATAAATTTGTGTCTTAAAAATATATGTAAAACTGACTGTTTATATATAATGACCCCAGTATTTGCACACTTTAGACAGAATCCCAAATGTGTGAATTTCATTGCATTCGATAACAAAATGTCAAATCAAATAGCATCTGCAATTTCTGCAGTTATTTTTTGCAATTACTTTTAGCTACCTAGCATATATATATATATATATATATATATATATATATATATATATATATATATATATATACTGTGTGTGACCCTGGACCACAAAACCAGTGAAAAGTAGCATGGGTATATTTGTAAAAATTATCGATTTTTCTTTTATGCCAAAATTATATTTCTATTATGCCAATAATCATGTTCCATTAAGATTATTTGTAAATTTCCTACCATAAATATATCAAAAATTTATTTATGTCAGTGGATATGCATTGCTGAGAACTTCATTTGGACAACTTTATAGGCGATTTTCGATTTTTGGACACCTTTAAAGGCGATTTTTGCACCCTTAGATTATTTTCAAATAGTTGTATCTCGGCCAAATCCTAACAAATCTTGTCCTATCTTGTCCTATCCTAACAAATTAAACATCAATGGAAAGCTTTTTTTTTTTTCACTGGTTTTGTGGTCCAGGGTCATATTATATATTAGAATATATATATATATATATATATATATATATATATATATATATATATATATATATATATATATATATATATATATATATTCTAATTTCTAATATAATTATATATTTTTTATTAAAAACAATTTTCAAAAACATGTTTCATTACTTTTAAGCCACGTAGCCCTATTTTAGTTTATAATTTTATTTTGTAATTTCATTTTATTTTGTAATATATTTTCATTTATTATTTAATTTTATATTATACCAATTGGTAACACTTAAAATAAGGATTCATTTGTTAACATTAGTTAACTACATTAGTTAACATGAGCTAGCAATGAGTAATACTTCTACAGCGTGTTAGTTAATGCATTAACTGATGTTAACAAACATCACCTTATGGTAAAGTATTACCATATAATTATATATTTATTTTTGATTTTAAAAAACTATTTAATATAGACTTTTTTTCAACCACCTAGCCCTTTATTATATATATATATATAATATACATATATATATTATTATTATTATTATTATTAAAAAGTGAATTCCACTTTATGGGCATTCATTTAAAAAAGCTCATAAAAGTACATCTTTTTTTTTTGTTTAGGTGTTTGACAGTTCTGGCTCTTTTCTGTCGTACATCAATACGACGGCGGATCCTTTGTACGGTCCGCAGGGTCTGGCTCTCACATCAGACGGCCACGTGGCCGTGGCAGACTCTGGAAACCACTGCTTCAAAGTGTACCGATACCTGCAGTAATGAAAGACTCACCGTGGTGGAAGAGTTATACTGTAAGGTCTTCTTTGGCATTTCATGTTTTCCTTTGCACAAGTCTCTGCACATAAATTTCCAGCCATTTGACTGATGTTGATGTGAACAAACCCAGGACTTCATGAATGTTGCATCCCTATTTGATCAATTTGATTTAATAGCCATTTCCTAAATGAATGTACTGTATATTGAACCCAAGCAAGTAATAACAGTTACTGTGTATATAACAGTGACCAAGAGGGCAGCTATATGTGTGCTTTTACAAACACTTTGATGCAAAACTTAAAGCTGCTTATCAACCACCTCTGTTAAATTTATTAAGAATTGCAGGGAATAAAATGGGGGTCAATAAATGTTCCCTGGGCAAATGATTAATGCAACAGCTTAAGAATGACCTGTGGATGGAGCTCAAAATTCTCACATCAAACTGGCCTTTTGTGCATTGACTAGCTGTACATGTGTACGCGTTTGTATCATATGGTGTAAATTTGATCGCCATTGATTTGCTGTAATATGGTTTTTTGGAGATCCACTCTCGCTTAGTGCGCTAAAGCTCAATATTAATACTGTCAATGTGCTTTACTGGCTTTACTAGAACTGCTTGTAGGTTCATCGTGCCTCTGATTTTAAAACTGACTTGGGCTTGCTACATATCACTGACCACAAGAGCACAATTGACGTATTGCATGCTTTGTATTCACGTAAAAAGGTTATAAAGCAAGTTTATTTATTTTGTACACAATGGTATAATGTACAAGTTATTTTTCTAAGTTGAAGTGTTTTGTTTATCTGCAGTTTAATGCCTTCAGTGGTTTTCACAAGGTGTACAAAGCTAACGTGTAGTGAAGTACAACAGTTTTTTTTTTCTTCATACATTGTCACCACATCAAAGGGAATGTTAATCTGTCATATCAAGATGCCGAAAATATGAACATAAATAAGGGAAAATTAAATCACACAGCCACTGCTGCATTTTAAGTTGCCAAATTCATAAAAGAACAATTTTCAGGGTACTTGCCATAGTTTACCATATTACTGAAGCATTTACTACTGTTTTTTATTTTGTTTTATTGCTCGTTTTATATGAATGTAGGAAAATGAATGAAAAATTAAAAAAAATATTAATAATACTGCATTAGAAATGAGTTTGATAATTTTTTCCCGGATGTTACACCACGAAGTACACGAAAGCAATGAATTCTGAATCAGGACAACATCTGTACTTTATGTGGACTCATGAACATGTGCAAGCGATAAAAAGCCAGTGTTGTTTAAGCCACTAAATACAGTATTCTGTAATAAAACTGTACAGTGTATAACCACAACAGGACTTGGGAAACATTTTAAACATAGTATTTAAACTGCAATAATGCACTCTTGAATATTTCTCAAAAATGTAGCATCTCTTAAAATACCCCTTAAAAGAGTACCTTTGTTTTATGGTGTTGCAATACTGAAAAGCTAAAATGACAAGTCATGTCAAACAGATAATATCTGGGATTACTGTATTAAATTTATTCCATTTGACTTCCCTCTATGTAAGGGTAACTTGAATCTACTGTATTGCCAGTACACACAGAAAACTGAATTGAATTGTTTCAGACTCTATTTTCCAATGTACCAAACAACTGTAACAGTTTCTTTATATGTCAGTATGCACTAGAAATAAAAGCACATGATTTACAGAGCCAAATATTGATGTTTTAAGTGGTTATTTTACCATCTTCATTACGTTTTCTAAATATCACAGTGGTTAATGGGGTGTTGCGTTATAAATTCTTTAAGAAGAAAGCAGGCGGAGCGGCTTGTGGTTGCTTTGCATTTCTTTTCTTCTGGTATCTCCTCGATCCACATGTCACTGTTCAGTATGTACCTGAAACTTCAGAAGGAAAATGAAAATTGCTTTTTGATTTATAAAACATTTAGTTTTTTCAATAAACTTCAGATTTCAAGGCTTACTGTTGTCCATCGTTATTCCGAACAGAGATTGCATTGTTCTGACCCATGATCAGATATTGCGCTTCATTATTCAGCTCCAATCCATGACAAGATAAGCGCAGTATCATCTGACGTGTGACATCTTTCTGGATACTAGAGTCCATCCCTTTAACAGGAAAGATGCTGATATATTATTTATTGCGGTAACAATTTTCAATTCGGTTTTACGTTATTAGGTATAATAAACTTCACAGAATCTACAACTTGAAGGATGTATGGTCAGCCGGCAATTATCACAAAATAACTCCCAACAGCGTCAGGTCGGGGTTCATTTTGCAGATAAAACAAAACAAAAATGTGGACTGAAATGTTGGCTGAAATAATCTTATGATTTTACCTGTATATTATCTTAAAGATTCCGTTGTGAAAAAAGTACATTACAACCAGGCCCTAAAACTATTCAATTTATGAAGAACTATTCAATTTCTGTACCTGAAAATTGTATATTAAGTAGGCAACTAGTATGTAAAATAACACTGCCTAGTCTTCACTGGACAAATGAACATAGATTAATTCTTATTAAAAGTTAACTATTCAGGCATGAGCAGTGAGTGTTTTTTATATTAGGTATATTAGGCTGCTGTCACTTTAAGACCAAATGCATGGATCCAATATACTGATACATTCTTTACACAAGCGTTTTCTTTCTCAACTGTTTACGTTTATTTAAGACATAACCGACCACTAGGATACTAGTAATTTTAACATAATTTTGTGTGAATTTCTCAGTTCAAGCGCAAGAAGAAAGACGTAAAAGAGCTCAATTTAGTAAAAATGCTGCCTTCGGTGGACACATTTCAGGATAGGAAGGCATCAAGGCATGTCCGAATCCAATGTTAGCTTCACTTCCTGTCTCTTGAGATACCTTCATCTGATCGATGTTTGCTGTCACTTTAAGACCAAATGCACGGATCCAATATACTGACACATTTTGTACACAAGTGGTTTTCTTTCTCAGCTGTTTACATTTATTTAAGACATAACCGACCACTAGGATACCAGTAATTTTAACATCATTTTGTGTGAATTTCTCAGTTCAAGCGCAAGAAGAAAGACGTGAAAGAGCTCAATTTAGTATTTGCGGCTTCCTGGTGCTCGCTTCGGATGTTTAAACTTCCCACACTGCACGCGAGTAATGAATCGAGTATTGAAATATAAATATTTACATGAATATTTGAATTAGCAAGGCTTAAACTTTCGTGCAGCACTGGCCTGTCAGGGTCAACTGTTCTGGGATGCATTTCCCAAAGCGAACTATGTTTGCAAGTTCCGTCGTTACCAATAGAGTTCAATGGGACTTAGACCATACTTGGCTAAAGATGCTTTCGGGAAATGCACCCCTGAGCGTTTGTTCACGTTAAAGGTGCCCTAGAATCAAAAATTGAATTTACCTTGGCATAGTTGAATAACAAGAGTTTAGTACATAAAAAAAAAAATACACAGTTTCAAACTCCATTGTTTCCTCCTTCTTATGTAAATCTAATTTTAAAAGACCTCTGAAGAACAGGCGAATCTCAACATAACACCAACTGTTACGTAACAGTCGGGATCATTAATATGTACGCCCCCAATATTTGCATATGCCAGCCCATGTTCAAGGCATTAGACAAGGGCAGCCAGTATTAATGTCTGGATGTGCACAGCTGAATCATCAGACTAGGTAAGCAAGCAAGAACAATAGCGAAAAATGGCAGATGGAGCGCAAGATTTAAAGGGCCCGCAGCCTGAATCGGTGCATAGTTAATGATGCCCCAAAATAGGCAGTTAAAAAAAAATAATTTAAAAAAATCTATGGGGTATTTTGAGCTGAAACTTCACAGACACATTCAGGGGACACCTTAGACTATTAGACTATTAGATATTACATCTTGTAAAAACTGATTCTAGGGCACCTTGAATGTTCTTGCAACATTGTTAAAGTTCATAAAATTGTTACCAGCCAATTGCCGTTTCATATCCTTTTTTTTTTTTTTTTTTGTACTTGCATTTGGCGCTTGGCGAGTGCTTATTTTAGGCCCTGATTACAACGTACAAAACAATCGGTATAGCAATAAGACACAACAATTGTAACATGTCCTTTGAGGTCATTTTCACTACAAACGATAAACAAGATGTAAAATAGTGTCAGTTACAAATGTATGAAACAAGGGAAAACTAGTCCACTTATGTAATACGAGAGACATGATTGTGGTGCAAAATAATATCACACTATGATCAACCAACTTATTTTTCAGTTACCCAGATGACTTACCAGTCTGAAGGACATCAGTGATTAATGTGGTGTAGTACATAAAAACTTCATCGCTGCTTGAGTTGAGAATTTTAATCACATAGACTATAGAAAACAGACACAAGAATGGTGTTAAAACTTGACAACATATTTGTACATTATATGACTTTAGTTTCTCACCATAGTCAACGGTAGGATTGTAGCAAGCATATCTACTCCGGGTTTTGCTTTCTATATCCTTGCTGAAGGTGACTTTCAGCTTTGGACAACCACCTGAAAAGTGTGAAATGCACATCTTGTTTCCACTTATGCATTTGTAGCCCATGTGTTAAAATATATATCACAGTACACTATAGTTTTCTTACCTTCTGCACATTTACACACATCCCCATCACACAGTTTGGAGATCATTGGGCTTTTCTGAGGGGCTGTATAGAATATGCCACATCTCTTTTCTGTGTACCACATTGAATAGCATTAGTCAGTGTTCACCACTCAAAAGTGTTATCAATAAATGTTCTGTTAATAGCATTTGATGACCTGGGCTGTAATAGTCATATATGACAGCAGAAGCAGGTTGGACAAGGCCCATGGGAACCACCTGGTCAGCACCAAACTGAAGACACTCGGTTTCGGTGATCTGTAGATATGAACCATACAATCAAATCATTTGTATCTGCTGGATCTGCTGCATAAGCACTGATGAATAAAAGTAGAGCCAATTTAACTCTTTAATGACATTTATGTTCATATTCAGCAGTAAAGAAAAAAGAAAAGATGCAAACCATATATCAAAAAGAAAGAATTTGAAATTCATGGGACTTCCATTACCTTTGCATAATAAAGATAGACTTTATTATGGTGGATTTCATAATGATCAATAAACTTCTCTGTGCCCTTTACATTCTGTGGGGGGAAAAAAATGAGAAATTAAATAAATTCATATTTAAATGTCATTTTATATCGCACTGCAACTAAACAAAGGCAGGAAATAATGCTTTTATGGTGCTTATTAATAAAGCATTATGCACATGTTCCAAATCTTTGATGTTTGGTATCAGTCCACTTAGGAGTGAGATGTCCACCATGACCATGCCAACAGAATCCTTCTTTTTCATGCTGTGGGAAGACAGGAGAAAAAAATAGTTGATCTCAGAGAGGCCAAACAATTCTGCTGAACATTTATATAACAAATTTTAAATGTATAAAAAAAAGATTGTTTACTGTGCTCACCCCACACACACTGTGTATATGAGTGAACTCTCTTTCTTTGGCTCCTCTGAGATTTGTCTTTTTCTGCGGTTGCGAAGATCAAACCATTCTATGCTACTCATGGGCTCATCTTTTTGATCGTCCTCGGCTTCGTAATTGTAAAAATCATCATACGTTTCATCATTGTGAATTTCTACAGAAGAGCATAGATGACATTTGTAACTACTTCTCCTCAACTGTCTGAGGTCACCCTCACCCAAATTTTAGATACTTGATATGTGCAACTTTGAATAAAAATGTATAGTTTTTTAAAAAATAATAATAATTTATACATTATACACACACAATTCAAAATGTATTTCTTATTCAGAGTGACCTACAACAGCAGCGGCTGTCATATAATGTTACATACTGTAGTCCAGCTCTCCTTCCACTTTAACACTAAGGTGAAAAAGATCACAGTATGATTCATCCTTCTTCATAGTTCTGTATGTCTGAACAACCTGTAACAAGCAAAATGCCATTTAAAATACCATGAATTGAAACATCATAAATCAACAATACAACAATACAAAAACTTCTTACTGCTAATGTTCCGCGTCCCATTCCCTGAACATTTAGGGTAACTTTACCAGGATTTCTGACCTGTGTAAACAAGTTCAGGTATAGTGAGATTTTTTATTTTTTTTTACTTATGTCATACTTTATCACATATTTGCAGACCAATAAAATCACCTGGGTTTGACATTCCCCATTAAAACTGGATGTCTCAACATAACATTTGTTCCTTTTTTTTTTTTTATTAGTTACATCAAAGCCATGAACCTACTTTCTAGTCACTCGAATATGGAATTAGTGGGCGGGGCTTATTCACGAAAGAAAAAAATCTGGGCAGTACAGGATCAGTCATCACTATTTTAAATGTAAAGTATATGCATTATATATATATATCCGCTGAAGATTGTCAAGAGAAATGGGGTGTTCTCTTCCAAACAATTTGATAAAGATTTTAAAAGATCAAATAAAAAGCAGAAAATTGTTGAACTTGGAAAATCTCTGGGGTCTATGAGGTTTTCATAATGTGACATTAAAACACATGCTGTGGGCTCGAGTCAAGTGTATACCACATCCTGTAAAGATGACGAATGTTGCATTATGTGTGTAGGTGAACATGGGTTCTGGGGGATAGAAGCATTGTTGTGTGGAACTGACAAAAATGAAGACGGTTAGGAAATAAATGTTTAGCAAGGTAGAAATCTGATAAAAATGTATAATAAAAAATGTGTGTATTGCTTAAACCATTGACACAAATAGAAAATGCATTGACGCAAGTAAAAAGGGTGATAGACAAGTAACATAGCAATTGACGCATGCAGGTAATATGTTAATGCAGGTAGAAGCAACATATGCGAAAATGAACAAAATAAAGTGTGTCAAAGAGAATATAAAAACAGGGGCCTTTATAGCGATCTGTGTAGTTTTGCTGAAGAAAGAGCGAGCATACAAGCAAGCAGACCACAACCCTGACAGCAACGGCCCAGATCCGGTCCATATCTGGTCCACGTGTATTCCACATGTACCAGATGTGGGCCGGATCTGGGCCACACTATGCTGCTGTCTGGGAACCCTCAGAAGATCAAAGAAGACACCTGATTTTCTTAGAGAGAACATATACTGAGTAGAGAAGAGGGTAAGCTTTAAAATGTAATTATTCATCTGGCCCATGGAACTTCCAGCTTAGCTGGCATAGAGTGATGTATTTAGCTTTTGCCTTTGCAAGAAATAATACAATGAGAAGGAGGACTGCCCTCAAACTCTGATAGTGTTGTCTAAGTCTGTTTATTGTTGTAGAGTGAGAATCCGTTTGGGGTATCAAAGTCAGTCAAGGTTGCCAACCAGTCGCAACAGAGTGGGCCGTGGGAGTGCATTAGCAGTCACAGCTGTCCTCTGAGGGCGAAGAGCCAGCTGTGGTGCACTGAATGGAAGGCTAACCTACCCCACCCAGGTAGGCTTGGTTGATATCTGAACCGTAGGCCTAGGAGGTATGGTAGTGATCAGAAGTAGACCCTGAGATAATATAGTCTAAGAAGAAAATATTATATCTAATATATATCTGACGACTCCTGAATCTATAAAGGTAAACCTTTTACAGGAGTTGAGTAAAATGAATAGAGGAAGTGGCTCGTGACCAAGATAGTGTTACGTGGTCGCGGTAGAAGCCACCCAGGAGGTGATGTGGCACAAGATATAAAAGTCAACTTTTAGGAATATATTAGTACCATTACTGTTTTAAGTAATCTTTCTTACCTTAACGGCTTCTGCAGTGAGCGCATTATATTTGGTTAAGCGTAAATCTTCTTTTTTGCCATTTTCATGGCACAATTCCACCCTCAGATCCAAGTCTCCTACATCGTTGTTCTGCATGCTGTATTTGGACAGAGCCTCAAGGGCCACGACTGTATCCTATATATAAAAATATATAAAAAAACAAAACATGGATTAATGCAAACGATGTTAGAATTGGGGCTTACAATATAAATGCTAATGTGTCAAAATTACTTGTCTTGGGCCTAACATTTTCACATTGTCTTGTCATCTTACACCGTTTTTAAAAAGGCTGTATGTTTTTTTGAAAATTAATTTGCATCGAGATTGGGTTGTACATGACCCATGTGCATTCACTATGGTATTAAATACACTTGTGCAGCAACCTATGTGGTTCAAGGCAAGGCCACAATGGTAATAGCCATTGGAGAACGCTTAAGTGTATTTTAACCGGTTTCAACCTGCAACATTTTTTTTTATTATTAATATGCCTCACTGCCGTTTCACATTTGAGTACACAAAGTTGTTATTTTATGAGGTTTTTAACTAACTGGTAAGACAATCCTGTATAATGCAATGTATGTGATTGTGTGTGTAGGATCAATTACCACCAGACATTGAGATGGTTTGGTTTAAATTTTGGGTTAAAAAGGTACACTGTTCAAAAGTTTGGGTCAGTAAGGTTTTTTTTTTTTTTTTAAGTGTTTTTGAAAGAAGTCTCCTATGCTCACCAAGGCTGCATTTATTTGAACATTAATTTATGAAAATTGTGAAATATTATAAATTAAAATAACTTTAAAAATATTTTAAAATGTAATTTACAGTATTCTTGTCATTGAAAAGCTGAATTTTCAGCGTCATTATTCCAGTCTTCAGTGTCACATGATTCTTCAGAAATCATTCTAATATGTCTAATTTCTGTCATTAAGTACTCACCGTCATGTTGTCCCAAACCCGTAAGACCTTCGTTTATCTTCGGAACACAAATTAAGATATTTTTGATGAAATCTGAAGGTCTCTGATCCACACATAGAAAGCAACGACATTGCACCTTTTGGCATCCAGAAAGGTACAAAAGACATTGTTAAAACTGGCGACAGGAATACTTTATGTGTGCAAAAACAAAACAAAAATTACGTCTGAATGTAGGCTCACGTCGTGCTGCTCACGTGACCAGAGCCGGCGAATACTGAGCCACCGTTCGAACGTAAACGCTCTGCAACGTCAACAGCGTAGCAATGTGACAGGGGACAGATGAATGTTGAATAAAGTCATTATTTTTGTTTAAGGTTGAACCACTGTAGTCACATTGCCAGTTTTAACAATGTCTTTGCACCTTTTGAGGTCCAGAAAGGTACTAATGTCATTATCTATGTGTGGATCAGATACTCTTAGATTTCATCAAAAATATCTTAATTTGTGTTCCGAAGACAAACGAAGATCCTACAGGTGTGGGATGACATAAGGACAAAGAACTTATACTGACAAGAAGTGAAAGCCAATGGAATGTTCTATTGCAACACCAGCACCCAGCAGCAGCCCTACGCTTCCGCAATGAATGATTTTGTGATACATTCTTTCTTTGAATAGAAAAATAAATAATTGGGAGTAAAGTCACATTCAACATTTTATGGTTACATTTTTCTGCAACCCACCTGTGTGGACTGGAATCCACCACCATACTTGCGCTGCTCTGTCAGCCAGTTTGCAGCCTGTTTTGCAGTCTTCATGTCACCCACAGACAGCATACTGAGTAGAGCATATGCTGTGGCCTCCACAGACTCAGCATCAGCTTTACCCTCTAATTTGCCTCTGCCACCCTTGGCATTCCAGAAACACTTTGCTATATAGAAAGGTGAGAAAAGATGATGCATGGATTGGATAATATGATAACTGAGCTGAATAACTGTGAGCAATTTTTTTCAAATGCTAATAAGACATGCATCTTCTGCAGTTTTTGAGAATATCTTCTGCTATGTTAAGAGAATTATGTTTTAAGAGAAAGAATTCAAGAGATACAATTGCTGGTAATAATTTAATTACTAACTGTTGTCACAATTAGCAATGTCTTTCAGCTTCCTCTTCAATCGCTGGGCTTCTGCACTTTGACGGTCATGAAAGGTCAAGGCATAAGCTGTGATGGCAAGCGAATAGGGACTCTCTAAGGCATGAAACTGCCCCTCTAGATAAGACTTTGCTTTATCCATAGCTGCTCTCTGGAAATAAACAGAGGTTTGTACAGTTTATTTAGTAGTTAATGAATAGAAGAAATACTCTGCCACTATTAATATGTTACCAGTTCTGTATCACTTCCCAGGTCGTACACTTTCAAAGCATGGTTCATTGATATAAGAAGAAAGGCAGTTAAGGGGACGTCATCTTTGGCCTGTCCAACTCCTCCCTGAGGGCAAATATTTTGTCTATTTTCAGTCAATGTTAGCAATCAATATAGAACAAATAAAATAAAAATGCCCTTTTGTTGTACCTTCATTCCTCTGTCATATAGGCGATTGGGATCATCCCATGCACCGTTGCTTTTCTGTTTGGAAATGAGATAAGACATGGCCTCCTGAATATACAAGTCATTCACATTGATAATGTCCCGAGACTCCGTCAGCTCCTTTGCAATAAATGCAGTAAGCCTGAAGGAAGGTTGGATAGAAGATGAAAAAATAAATCACTTTTGCACTAATTAAAAAAAAAAAAAACAAGTCTTAAATTATGTATGGATTTAGTTAATATACACACACACAGACACATATATACATACACATATATATACACACACATATATATATATATATATATATATATATACACATATAGCTTTTAGCAGATAACCAAAAACATACCAAATACTGCTGGGAGTCCTCAGAAAGGCTCCGTAAGAGCCATCAGTTTTCTTGTATGTGAGGACTGTGTTGTAACCTGGTACATAAGAAGTTGAAACCAAGATGTATGCGGTATTTGGTATATATGATGTTTCAACAACCTAACATTAGTCAGGTAATTTAATACTAAATATTTTTACATAATGGTGGGCCCAACAAAAAATCGTATCTCTCATATTTATGCAATTATGTGACATATAAAATACTGAACAATTTTGGGGTCAGTAAGCTTTTTTTTTAGAGAAAATAATTTTTCTCAACAAGGATACATTCAATTTAAGAAAAGTGATAGTAAAGGCATTTATGATGCTACTAAACATTCTATATCAAATAAACGCCTTTTTTTTTTTTTTTTTTTTTTTTTTTTTAACTTTCTATTCATCAAATAATCCTGAAGAAAAATGTATCAAAGTTTCAACAAAAATATTAAGCAGCACTACAAACTGTTTTCAATTTTGATAATTATAATAAATGTTTCTTGAGCAAATCAGCATATCTGACCAAAGACTGGAGTAATGAATGGCAAAATTCAACTTTGTCATCACAGCAATCAATTACATTTTAAAATACAAAATGGAATTTGATCAAATAAATGCAGCCTTGGTGAACAAAAGGGACTTCTAAAAAAAAAAAAAAAAAAAAAAAAATCGCATTGACCCCAGGAACCCGATTTCAATAGAGGGTGAAGAATGCAATTTAAATTGTGGGGGACCCCCACCCAGAACGTGATTTCCACCGAAGAAGAGCCCACAGCAACAACCTGCAATGGGGCGCCAGATACTCTAGCTACGACCCTGATCATAGCTTATGACCTATTTACTTAATGTTTTGTCATCTGCAGGTATCTCATAACGGATACTCACCAGTTTGGATCATTGCTTGGGCCTCATCTCTTCGTTCAGCTTTCAGTGATATCCATTGGTTGGTGGCATCCAGGTACCTCATGGCATGGATAGCAGGAGACATCTTCACCATAGTCTGCTCCGCACAGCCAGTGGGCAGCTGAATGAGTTTATCAATACCCTCCAGGTTTAGACAGTTATCTACCGACTCACCCATCACCCCACCTGGAAAATAACAAGGCCATATATATATATATATATATATATATATATATATATATATATATAAAACAGACTCTTACATTAAGCGTGCTTAATGTATGACTCCTATACATCCCTGCAATTGTCTTTACTTTGAATGCAATCCTCAACTTCACACTTTATTAGCGAGACGCTGGTTTGATTTATCCAGTCAAGAAACGTAGTTTGCGCATTATCTGGCCATAAAATGGTGGGGTGTTTTGACCTTCATTTGAGTGGTGTCCAGGGGTGTTTTAAAATTTCCTCACATTTTTTATATATGCCAAAATAATGAAAGTACATCCTATTTTCTATTTTTTGCAATAACATGTTTATTACATAAAGACAAGTCTCCTGCTGTAACTTCACTGTCGGACACTTACTTTATAAAAACAAGTGACTTATATTTGTGTTGTTTTATTTTTTGTAATATTAATTATTTTCACATCCAGGTTTTTTTTTTGAGGAGACACTTCCTCCCTTGCCTCCTAGGAGAAAACACCACTAATAATATATATATTATTACTAATATATATATATATATATATATATATATATATATATATATATATATATATATATATATATATATATATATATATATATATATATATATATATTATTATTATTATTACTAATATATATATCCAAACTCACCTTTTAAACTCAAAAAGATGTTTGACTCTGTCCCACCAGGGATCTCATCATCAGGGACTGAAATATCAATCTCTAATTTCCTCACTGTGCATAAAAGACAAATAAAAAAAAAAGTTTATTACAATGATGAAAAGCCTAAGAACAGATCTAGTGATTATGTAATGGATTCTTACCTTTTGGATCAATGTTGTACTCCTTGTCAATAGAGGCAATTTCCCCTTCCCCCTAAACATGGATTCCAAAGAGAGTTTTAGGTGTCATACTGAATTACTTGTATAAAAATCACAGTATAATTGTGGTATGCCATCTTAACACACTTTACCTCCACACGGAGCTCCTTTTCAACTCTGTCACTGGCAGTGTCTGAGGCATAAGCCAGCACAGTGATGGGGATATTTCCGATAACAAGGGGGACCACGGTGAAATAAACAGCCACTGCTGAGTTACCAGGAACCATGACCTCCTCCCTCACCTCACTACCACCAGCAGTGCACAAACCTTCCTTCTTATTCATCTTTACTATTACCTATAGAGACACATGATACAGCATTCTCAGCCATTAAACTGGAACTAGAGTTTAGCTGAGTTTCTACAAAGCATTTTAATCTTGTTTGTAACACTAATAATTTTTAGCCTTGTGTCTTTGTTGCTGGTTAGAAATAATAGCACCTAAAATAAAGATTTATTAAATTTACCTTTAAACTCTCTTGCTTGTAATTGTACACAACAGCTTTAATCTGAAGCTGCTCATTTCTCTTCACAGAGTAAGGAAGGTTGACAGACAAAAAGAAATCCTGGAAGACCCTCAGGGGCTTTGGCTCTGCAATGCAGAATCCGGGGGGGGGGGGGAGAAGAAAAAAAATATGAGCACACCATCTAAATAGCACACCAAATGAACATATATGAACAAAGGCAGATTTTGAGTTAATGACAACCTTTTGTGGAGGAAATGCCCACAGCCTGTATTTCCCAAGTGGTTATAGAATCAGGAACAATTGCTCCATGCCTTAAAGTTCACAAAAGACAAAAAAGTATTTACATAGAAAATTTATGTTAGAGGTAATTTATTCTGTTAATCAGAATTACAGTATATATATATATATATATATATATATATATATATATATATATATATATATATATATATATATATATATATTAGGGCTGTCGAACGATTAATCGCATACAAAATAAAAGTTTGAGTTTGCATAATATATGTGAGTGTACTGTGTAATTATTATGTATATATAAATACACACAAATTAATGTATATATTTAAGACAAAATTTGTTATTTATGTACAAAATATTTTTATTTATATATGACATAAATTATATAAAAATATAAATAAATACATATACTTGTAAATATTTCTCAAATATATACAAGAATGTGTTTGTATTTATATATACATAATAATTACACAGTACACTCACATATATTAGGCAAATTCAAACTTTTATTTTGTATGTGATTAATCGTAATTAATCATTTGACAGCCCTAATATATGTATGTATATATATATATATATATATATATATATATATATATATATATATATATATATATAGTTGCAAGAAAAAGTATGTGAACCACTTGCAGAATCTGTTAATATGTGAAACATTTAAACAAAATTAGAGGGATCATACAAAATGCATGTTATTTTTTATTTAGTACTGTCCTGAGTAAGATAATTTACACAAGACAAAAAAATAGCTGAATTTATTAAAATGACCCCGTTCAAAGGTTTGTGGACTACATAGTTACTGTGTGTGGTCACCTGGATGATCCATGACTGTTTTTTTTTGTGTGTGTGTGTGTGTGTGTGATGGTTGTTCATGAGTCCCTTGTTTGTTAAACTGACCAATGTTATTCAGAAATATCCTGCAAATTCTTCAGTTTTCCAGCATCTTTTACATATTTTAACCCTTTCAAGCAGTGACTGTGTGATTTTGAGATACATCTTTTCACACTGAGGACAACTGAGGGACTCAAACTCAACTACTAAAAAGGTTCAAACATTCATTGCTGCTCCAGAAGGAAACGCGATGCATTAAGAGCCGGGGGGTGAAAACTTTTGAACAGGATGTAGAAGTCCAAATTGTTCTTATTTTGTTTAAATATTATTTTTTTCCCCCCATTTATTACTGCCCTTCGGAAGCAACAGAAGATGTTTACATTTTTCTTGGAAGAAAATTAAATACAATATTCCTTGATCTTCAAATTCAAAAAGTCTTCATCATAGATCATCCAGGTAACAACACAGTTATAAGAATCAAGGGTTCACAAACTTTTGAATGGGGTCATTTTAATAAATTCAGTATTTTTGTTTTGTTTTTGTTTTGCCTTATAATTTATATATATATATATATATATATATATATATATATATATTTTTTTTTTTTTTTTTTTTTCGGCAAGTGGCATATATATATATATATTAGTTGCAAAGAAAAGTATATATATATATATATATATATATATATATATATATATATATATATATATATATATATATTCATTATAAAATTTAAATATTGTCAAATATATTATCTGATTAATGGGTGACCTGATAATGCCAGTCCTATCCGATTCAATGACTGTCCACATCCATGATTGTGGGAAATATTTGCGGAGGTAGATTGCATCCTCATTAATAACAATTTCGTCCAGTGTGTCGTCAGTGACTACAGTGAGAGACAGAGAAAGAATGTAGATTTCAGCTTTTAGAAGTAGCATAGCTTAACCTCCATGTTCTAAACAAGCAGTTTTTTGAATAGTAATAATAATCATTTAAATTATAGTTGCAGTGTAGCCATTTTCATATACAGACAATATTTTAACATTATTAATAATAATATTATTAAGGATACTAACACTAAAATAATAATAATCAATAATATTATCATTATTATACGATATAATAAGATAATACTCTAAACTGGCTTTACTGCTTACTTATTTCTTTGTCTGTTTTGATTTAGAAAGTCAAATCACTAGAATTGTGCAATAAATGTGGTTTTAATCCAAGAAAACCTTTCCGAGAAGTTATGCAAGACAAATAGTACCTCTTCCAAGGCTGGTTTTTCTCTTCTCCAATTTCTCCCTCTTCCTTCTCTCATTTGCAGCTTCACAGCATTTTTTAAAAGCGTTACGACAGCTGTCCGATTCTTTTACTCTTTTGAGACGCTCATCACAGGATGTATGCATTTTGCCTGGCCTTACACCATCAATACAGCATTTCCTGTCGTGGTTCTTATAGCGATTGACTGTGGTGATGACATTATAATTTGACATGATTAAAAGACAAATCATGCGAGGAATGAACAAAGATTGTCAAACTGTTGTTTTGCATCTTACCAACTGCATTGTATTTTGCAACATAGTCTGCTGCTCTCCTGATGCGAGGTTCAGGTTTAAAGTTACACTTATGGTCTGAGATGAAGAACAAAACTGTGTTTATCACACTTTCATGCTTTCATTTACATGGTTCTTGAATAATAATAATAATAATTCACAAAATAGAATGTCAGCAGGTATTTTACTTGTAATTTTAGGAGTTTCCAGATCACAGTTACAAAAGAAAGTTAGCCCAGCTCTCTGCAGAACAGCACTGGAGTCCTCTCCTCCTCCGATAGAGCAGGCCAAGTCATATGAGTTCATATACTCAAACATCTGTGGGGAAAAAAACTAATCATTTCCATCATGAGCAGCAATACTGAAAAGGCACATGCACTATTTTAGAAGCACAATAGCATAGCATGGGTGCTGCTACCAAGAAGCGCATGAAGACAAAAATTCTAACAAAATAATCTTTAATCCAAATAGATAAGAGGAGAGTTCAGGGAAACAGACAAAATGAACCTTTACATTGACCAACATCAGACAAAGAACACAGGAAACATTACCAAGGAGAACCAATAAGATAATTGACAATGAAACATCCTGACAAGCACTGCACACTAGATATGCACAAAACTCCAGTTTTGATTTTGTACATAGTGTACAGTACATAATCCCAAATGTGTTACCTTTTGAAGGCTTAGTTTGTTTTTGTTCAGAATGTAAACTGCTGAGTCCACTGCAGCAAGAGCAACCTTGGCCTTTGGATCTGTTCTGACCGTCACCTTAAACTCAGTTGCAGGTTTTATCTCAGCCATTGGATCAATTTCTACCTGCACACAAAACAGTATGTGGAAACACATGCTTCTAAAATAATCTAATATAATATCACTTCACCGGATTTAGATTCTGAATGACAAATCGCTTCAGCTGTACCTTGCCTTTGCAGACATCTTTCACATCGACCCACACAGAGTCAGCCACTATTTTTTCTTTTGGTGAAAGGCCTGTAAAATAGTAGGCAACCAGGCGAAAAGAAGGCACCATATCCACATTGACATTCAGATTGACTGTTGTGATTTCAGTTCTTGGCACTCTCCCCACCTGCACAATTTGTCCCTTACTCCAAACCTGTTGGGGTATTATTTATTTTTAAAGGATTAGCTCACTTTTAAATAAACTTTTCCTGATAATTTACTCACCCCCATGTCATCCAAGATGTCCATGTCTTTCTTTCTTCAGTCAAAAAGAAATTAAAGTTCCCTTTCGTGGGAACTATCGACGCTACGTCGGATGACGTGATGGGAACCCTCTGTATTTTGTGTTCGTGAAGCACATCTGTATCCAACCAATGAAAAGACGTGACGTCAGAGGCGGGTGACGTCACTGATCAGGAAGCTATAAAGCACACCTGAACACAAAGCACGCCAGCTTCTGTTGTCTTCAGCAAGCGCTCTCTGTATCTCGTTTGTCTTATTTATTGTTTTTCTGTCTGATATATTCTCACAGTGATCTCTTCGTCCGAGGACAAGAGTTTCAAAGCACAATAAAAAAAGACATATAAAGAAATATTATGGCGGAAAAGCAGCAGTTCAAGAAGTGTGTTCCTCCCTGCCCGTGCTTCATTGTGGAAGGGGATACACACGACGTGTGTAAAATGCCTGGGGGTTGAGCATGCACAGGCGGCTCTCGAGGGAGCTGTCTGTGTGCACTGTGAGCGGCTCACCCTCAGAGTGCTGCGATCGCGGCGAGCGCTCTTTGAGGAGGGCGCCAAGGCGATTGTTCCCCGCGGGTCCGGTCCCGCTGTTGCCGAGGCACAGCGTAGGCTGCGCTCTAGGGGTTCACAGATGGATCTAGCGGAGGGGGAAGAGACGGGCCCTGCCTTATCGCTTCCCTTACCCGCTAGACCCAGTGTCTCTCCTTTGGTGGTGGAAGCACGTGTAGCGGTTTCTTTCCCCCGAAGAGAGGCACCGATGCTCAATATATCTTCCTCCGAGGAGGTTGATGTAGAGAGTGTCGATGATGTACCGCCATCAACATTACCGGCTTATGAGGAGCTATTAGAGGTAGTGACCAGGGCTGTTGAAAAGTTGAATATAGAATGGCCTGCGGAGAAAGCCGAGTCCAGAGTGAAAAGTAAACTGGACGAACGCTTTCTTCCCCCTCGGTCACTGCCTCAGCGCCGGGGTCTCCCGTTCTTTCCTGACCTCCATGCCGAGGTGTCGAGGTCGTGGAAGAGACCCGTGCAGTATCGGCTGTACAGCCCGCAGACATCGCTGTACAGCAATATTGTTGGCCTAAAAAATCATGGCTATGGGGCGATGCCTCGGGTAGAGGAGACGCTTGCGAGTTCCATGAGTTGCGTAAAGCCACAGATTTAGCTCTCCGGGCCACCAAGGAAACGGCCAAATCCATCGGCCGTTCTATGGCAACCCTGGTGGCCACGGAGAGGCACCTATGGTTGAATCTGTCGGACATCAAGGAACGTGATAAGAACACGCTCATGGACGCGCCGCTGTCTCCTGATGGCCTGTTCGGCGACGCAGTGTCAACAGTCGTCGACAGGTTTCAGGAGTCACGTAAACAGACGGCGGCGTTTTCTAAAGTTATTCCCCGCCGCGCTCATCCCCCCGAGGCTGCTAGGTGGGAACAGCCTCGGCCGACAGCCAGCTCCTCAGCAACATCCGCGCACAGAGCGCAGCAAAAAGCCAGTGTCGCCTCCCGTACTCCCCCACGCAGTGCCTGTGGACCGGGACGGGCGGCACAGGCGAAGCCTTCCGGAGGTAGGGCGGATCTGAGGACCGTCATTATCTCCCGGAAGGCTTCAAAGAAGAAGTCCTGACACTAGTGTCACAGGATTTCTTGAGGGCAGCCCCCTCCGGGAGGATTCGGATATCGGGTCCTCCTCGGTGCCCTCAGGGGACCGTTCTGCCAACCCTGCCACCAAGTGTGAGTCAGGGCGCAGCGGTCTCCACCGATCCTCGGAGGGGGGTCGGTCAGCACGTGATTCGCCTGTCTGCCGGTGCGCCGTGTCAGATGGACGAGCCAAGTGCTCAAAAAACACCAGAGACCAGTCTCGAGAGACTGGTTCCCTTAGTAGAATATTTGGAAGAGTGGAAAAATCTCCCGAATGTTTCGAAGTGGGTGCTGCTCATGATAGAACAGGGCTACAGAATTCAGTTCGGTTCACGACCGCCCAGGTTCAACGGGGTGCTTCCCACGGTGGTAACCCCAGAGCAGTCTCTGGTGATGGAGCAAGAAGTAACGACGCTTTTGCAAAAAGGGGCTATAGAAAGGGTTTCCCCTCCCAGCAAAATGTCGGGCTTTTACAGCCGCTACTTCATTGTTCCGAAGAAGGATGGAGGGTTGCGTCCGATCATAGATTTACGTGTGTTAAATCGATCTGTAAAGAAGCTGAAGTTCAAAATGCTTACACTCAGACAGATCATCCCTCAGATCAGGTCCGAGGACTGGTTTGTAGCGATAGATCTGAAAGACACATACTTTCATGTATCCATCCATCCTTCACACAGGAAGTTCCTCAGGTTTGCTTTCGGGGGCGAAGCTTACCAATACAGGGTTCTTCCGTTCGGCATATCCCTCTCACCCCGCACGTTCACGAAGTGCGTGGATGCAGCGCTGGCTCCGCTGAGACTCCAGAGCATCCGCGTGCTGAACTATATCGACGATTGGTTGATATTAGCTCAAACAGAACAATTGGCAGTTCAACATTGAGATGTTGTTCTGTCGCACATAAAGAGGCTTGGGCTGAGGCTCAACGCCAAAAAGAGTGTGCTGGTCCCGAGTCAGGTTGCAAACTACTTAGGTGTAATCTGGGATTCCACCACGATGCAGGCGCAGTTGTCCCCTGCTCGTGTGAGTTCCATTCTAGGGGCCGTGAAAGGGGTGAAGTTAGGCCAGTCACTCACTGTAAAACAGTTTCAGAGACTGGTGGGTCTGATGGCAGCTGCGTCCAACGTTATTACTTTTGGCCTTCTGCACATGAGACCCCTACAGTGGTGGCTCAGGACCAAGGGGTTTTCCCCGAGGGGAAATCCTTTTCGCATGATCAAAGTCAAGCGGCGATGCCTTCGTGCTCTGGTCATGTGGAAGAAGCCTTGGTTCCTAACCCAGGGACCAGTGCTGGGGACTTCTGGTCGTCGTGTAATGCTTACGACAGATGCTTCCCTCACGGGCTGGGGAGCGGTCATGAGTGGCCGCTCAGCTCAGGGTCTGTGGGAAGACCATCAGCACTCCTGGCACATAAATCGGCTGGAGATGATGGCGGTGTTCCTTGCACTAAAACACTTCCTCCCCGACCTGAGAGACCATCATGTGTTGGTCCACACGGACAACACTACGGTGGTCTCGTATATCAACCATCAGGGGGGTTTGCGGTCTCGCCCATTATCAAAGTTGGCCAGCCACATCCTCCTCTGGTCCCAGGGGAAGCTCCTCTCGCTGAGAGCAGCTTACATCCCCGGGCTGTTGAATGTGGGAGCGGACGATCTATCTAGCGATAGATCTGAAAGACACATACTTTCATGTATCCATCCATCCTTCACACAGGAAGTTCCTCAGGTTTGCTTTCGGGGGCGAAGCTTACCAATACAGGGTTCTTCCGTTCGGCATATCCCTCTCACCCCGGTCCATTCCTCAGTCTCAGGCGTGCTTCGGTTCCTTCAGGAAAAGTTCTCGGAAGGTTTAACCCCTTCCACGCTGAAAGTATATGTCGCCGCTATTTCGGCTCATCATATCCCTGTAGGGGGCTCCTCGCTGGGTCGAGACCCCTTAGTAGTACGCTTCCTCCGTGGTGCACTCAGGTTGAGACCTGTGGTGCACACAAAGACCCCGACCTGGGACCTCACTATTGTGCTCCAAGGGCTGGCTGAGGCTCGCTTCGAGCCAATAGAAGAGGTGTCAGACAAGTTCCTGACACTGAAAATCTTTCTCTTGGCCGTCTCTTCTCTGAAGAGAATTGGTGATTTACAAGCGCTGTCAGTCGCTCCATCCTGTCTCGAGTTCGCACCTGGTATGGTGAAAGACTTTCTACATACCAGGCCGGGCTATATTCCAAAGGTTCCGACGAGGGTCCCAGGCCCCATTGTACTGGAGGCTTTCTGCCCGCCTCCTTTCACAAATGTGGATCAGGAAAGAAAGAATCACTAAGAGCACTAGATGCGTATGTCCACAGAGCTGCCCTGTGGAGGAAAACAGAACAATTGTTTGTGTGTTATGGGTCCCCTAAGAAGGGGGGTCCAGCATCTAAACAGCGGATGAGCAAGTGGTTGGTCGAGGCCATCTCACTTGCGTATGAGACGGTGGGGCGCCCGTGTCCTTTGATGGTGCGGGCTCACTCCACAAGAGGTATGGCCGCGTCCAGAGCTCTTCTGTCTGCTGTCTCTATGGACGACATTTGTGGTGCAGCTGGATGGTCATCCCAGCACACCTTCATCAGATTTTATAATCTTCATCTTAATATCACTCCTGGGCCAGGGTGCTACAAGATAGCAGCCAGGCACTTGGAGAGACGGCGTAGTTGGGATTGCGATCCCATCACGTCATCCGACGTAGCGTCGATAGTTCCCACGAAAGGGAACGTCTCGGGTTACGAGTGTAACCCTTGTTCCCTGAGTAAGAGAACGAGACGCTACGTCACGTGGCCGTATCTCCCACATACCTGGTGCGCTTGCTTCAGACAACCTACAGAAGCTGGCGTGCTTTGTGTTCAGGTGTGCTTTATAGCTTCCTGATCCGTGACGTCACCCGCCTCTGACGTCACATCTTTTCATTGGTTGGATACAGAGGTGCTTCACGAACACAAAATACAGAGGGTTCCCATCACGTCATCCGACGTAGTGTCTCGTTCCCTTACTCAGGGAACAAGGGTTACACTCGTAACCCGAGACGTTTTTGATGAAAACATTCCAGGATTTTTTTTCCTTATAGTAGACTTCAATGGGCACCAAACGGTTGAAGGTCAAAATTAGTTTCACTGCAGCTTCAAATTGTTCTACATGATCCCAGAAGAGAAATAAGGGTCTTATCTAGAGAAATCATCGCTCATTTTCTGAAAAAATTTTAAAAGTTTTAACCATAAATGCTCATCTTGAACTAGCTCTCCTCTTCTTCTTCTCTATTAGAATTTCAGCAGTGTAGACACTGCTAAGCGTATTACTGCCCTCCACAGGCCAAAGTGTTGAACTAATTGTTATATACTATTGAACTAGCATATTGCATATAAATTAGTTCAAAACTTTGACCTGCGGAGGGCAGTAATACACTTAGCACTGTCTACAATGCTGGAAATCAAATAGAGAAGAAGAAGAAGATGAAAGCTTCAAGATGAGCATTTATGGATAAAACATATCATTTTAATTTTTTTTCAGAAAATGAGCACTGGTTTCTCTAGATAAGACCCTTATTTCTCATCTGGGATTGTGTAGAACAATTTGAAGCTGCAGTGAAACTAATTTTGACCTTCAACTGTTCGGTGCCTATTGAAGTCTACTATATGGAAAAAAAAAATCCTGGAATGTTTTCATCAAAAACTTTAATTTCTTTTCGACTGAAGAAAGAAAGACATGGACATCTTGGATGACATGGTGGTGAGTAAATTATCAGGAAAAGTTTATTTAAAAGTGAACTAATCCTTTAAAATGATGGAAGACATTAGATCGAAAATAAAGCAAATCATTGTTCACTGGTAAAGACCCACTCATAAAAATGAAAATGAAGCTGAAGCTGAAGCTGTTCTTACCATAAAATAAAAGAAAGTTGGTTTTGCTGCACCCTGAGGTGTGATATCCCGTAATGTAACTTTCAAGTCTTTTCCAGGCTGTAAGAACTGTTTCTCCACTTCCAAACTAAGATAGCTTTGTTCTTGAG
The DNA here is from genome assembly GCF_024489055.1 of Chanodichthys erythropterus. NCBI lineage: Eukaryota > Metazoa > Chordata > Actinopteri > Cypriniformes > Xenocyprididae > Chanodichthys > Chanodichthys erythropterus. The sequence goes on from NC_090237.1 coordinate 24,153,437, forward strand.
CTTCTATTGCACTGGCTGTCATCTTTTCATCGCTACGAATTATCTCCTGGTCTCTCCCCTCAGCAAAAACCTGCAAAATATGGACCACATAAAATGGACAGTCCCAGTCCTGGATGCTGACTGGTCAAGAGCCACAAGAATACATAAAAGTTTTATACTGTTGTTGACAGCATATTCAAAACAAGGTAACTGTATATTGTGGCTCCTTAATTTGGACTTTCGAGTGGAAATAAAGATATCAATTATCATGTGAAATCTCACCGTTATAGCTAAATTCTTAGCCTGTGGTGGTATTTGAAATGACATTGCTACATCTCCCATTTCATTTCCCCAGCCCTCATTTTCCAAAATTTGCTCTGAGGATCCTTCTATTCTGACAGTGGCTGTAAATTTCAAGTTTGGGACTCTTTTGCCATCTGGATAAGTTGAAGTAGCCTGTAAAAAAAAAAAAAAAAAAATATATATATATATATATATATATATATATATATATTAACAAAATTATTTATTTTATTTGTGTATTCAATGTGGTACAAACATATACATATAATTTAACATTAGAGAGGGATAAATAGAACAGATATTTGAGTTAAAAATATCTTTAGGCCACATACCAAAATGGAAAACCTGCCACCGGGAGTGAAATACGTCTTGGTTTTTGACAGATCAACAACATATGGTGATGTCATAATCTTCACAGAAGAACTTTCAGCTTCCTCTAGATTGCCACCTGGATAAAATGAGTACAAATATTTATAATGATATAATTTTCTGTTACAGTTCCCTCGTCTCCAAGACTCCATTTCCCATGAACCTCCTGTTTCTACACCTGCACTCACTTCCCTCGTCAGCTCCTCATCATCACCCATCACCATCACCTGGACTTCCTCGTTTGCACTCCCTATATATATATGGACTCACTCCCTTCACTCCTTGTCTGTTCTTAAATGTTATATTGTAGTGTTTGGTTGTGTTATGCTCCTTCTTTCATTAAATACCCATTAATTGTGGATGTCCGTATACGACTCGTCTATTGCAACCAGCACCCGTAACAATTTTCCATCATTAAACATATTTTAATATCCATCTTGGGATAAATAATAACTCTAAGTGAATAAAATAAGTGCATAAGATGGTCTTGTGGTAACTAGAATTTTTTACTCACTTGCTTTTTCCAAAACCGAGACCGCAATATAAAGATAATATCCCTCTATATGGCCTTGAGTGTTATTTTTTGATGCTGTCTTTAAGTCCTCAGTGAGTACATATGTATTTGCAGTGCCATCCTTTACCTACATAACAGAACAATACAAACCAATAAACCAAATCAGATACTGACAAGTATGCTGTATTTTTTTTTTTTTTTTTTTTAGTTAACATTTTAGTTTTTTTTTTTTTTTTTTTCACTGCAAAATGATCGACTTACTTCTATCTGTTGTTCAGTGCCTGGAAGATATATCTTATCACCCTTTTCATCGATAAGTCCAAATCGAACATATGCTATCCCGTCGACCCCCTTCCCATAAGTATATCTGAAAACACCAAAAACCAATGAGTTACATGGCAAAATCTGAAGTCAGCAACAAACCCCATCAGCATGTGATGAAATAGAGTATGTACCTTGCAGAGATGTTAAATGGAAAGGACTCGCTCTTCAAAACATGGTAAGGCTGTGGTGCCTCAATCTTAACCTCAAATGTTGGCAAAACTACAGCGAATGAAAGGTTAAAGTGACAGATTAAATGAGAATTCTTAAAATAGATGCATTTGCAATTTCATAATACCTACCGTATTCCTTGACCTCAAACTCCAGTGCTGATTTAGATTCAGGGTAGTTATGGAATGATGCAGTGATTTTCCATTTTCCTGCCCTGAAGGATAAATAAAATTACACACAATATATGAGTGAGGTTCATTACAAGTCCATAGCTGTAATGTTTCCCACTGTATAAGAAGTTACTGTGTATGCATGTGATTTTTACAACTAAAGCTTTAATCAAACTCTATAAACATACTTTATTTAGTGAATGTGTTGTTTAGTGTTCATTTAGTGCTCATGTAGTTAACTTACAGCTCCACTTCCGGTAAAGTGATAGTTTTTTCCAAGATTTGGTCAGAAAGCAAAACATGATTGTAAACAATCAAGCCCTTGCAATTCTGTAAAAAGAAAGTGTTTTACCTACTCATTCCAGGTAATTGTGCTTATTATTTGCATTTGATCATGGACACTAACAACTTACAGCTATTTGAACGTGAATTTCATCCTTTATGGGGAGCATGTAGTTGTCTAGGATGAAGATTCTATATTTGACTGAAAAACAGAATAAAGAGAAACTAAATTAAAGTGGCTCTTTTTTAATACTCTTAAACAAATAATACAGATTTAAAGGCACAATATGTAATTTTTCACCACTAAAGGACGCTTATTCAAAAGAAAGATGTAGCTTGATGATGCCTTGATTTCGCGGAATCATGGAAGGTGTTGCTTTCACGTCTATAGCCGGAAAAGAACAGGACAGGACTGGACTGACAGGTAATATTTATTAATATTACTGTAGTATGAAGCAGGGTGGGGCTGAAAGCCGTTGGAGCAGCTCTGTGCGTTTGCTCGGCGGCTACTATGAGACACTTGCTGCACACTGCAGTAAGCTAGATCGATATTTAGCATGGTAAAACATGGTACTCGTGGTAAATCAAGAAAATGAGGTGTGGCTGAAAGCCGTTGGAGCGGAACGAAGCCGCTGGAGCGATTGCTAAAAAGAGACAAGCGTGACACACGACTCAAGAGCAGTGGAGCTTTTATTATGCCGCAGATGACCTCTTCTGCTTCTTCTGGTCATGTGTCTGTGGAGTAACGCAGCGCTGTTTTATCATATAAGATACATTTGTGTGTTGAAAGTTGTTTGCTCAGTGGCTACTATGAGACACTTGTTGCACACTGCAGTAAGCTAGATCGATATTTACACAGAGTTAAATCAACTCTGCTCAGATAACATTTGGTCCCTCTCTGAATAGTGTTAAAATAACACTGAAGCAGAGTTAAAGTTAATGAGATAATTAAGCTATTAATTCAGGGATGATTTAACATTAATGATGAACACCTGCTGTTAACAAGCAGAATAACTAAAGAAAAGAGAAACACAAGAGCTACAAGTGACTTCAGCCAAAACCATTTAATTGAAATCAACTGAAGGTAAAAGACATTAAATCTATCAAGATCTGATTAAAAGATCTGATTTACTTATTACTAACCAGTTTGAATTTATTTCTGTCACATGTCTAAATAATTTCTTATTGAGAATTAACATAGGTTTAGATGTTGGTATTTTATTGGTCAATAAATTATGCCATTATGTCAGGGTTTGTTTTAGTTGGGCTCTTGACTTTTTTTTATGTTTTTAAAACAATTTGTGTTTGAGCAATTGCAATAGTGTTTCACAGGAAACACTTGCACTGCCGAATCAAAAGACTAAAGGATGATTAAATGGTAGTACACAAAAGTCAATAAAATATATAACATTGTTCTAGTCTTTTTTGGGGGGTATTTTTTACATACTGTGCCTTTAACAAAAGTAAATTATAATAATAAGAAAAACTAATAAAGGAATAAAGTGAATAGTCATACAGTACCTTTTTCCCCTGGGTTATAAATGGGCTTGTCTGTTTGAATAAAAATGTACCCCCTTTTAGTTGACAATAAGATGTTGACTTTTTTGACATTATTGATTCTGTCTGCAAAGACAGCATTGCTTTTGGCTGCAAGCTGAACATATGAATCCCTTTTTATACTTCCATACTTCTTAGGATCAACCTACAGTATATGGGTAAGAAAAGACTTTGGCAGTTTATTTAAAAAAAAATCTTTAAAAATCTGAAGTGTACAGACTCACCTTAAGTTTTACCACAGCCTGGTAGTTATTGTCGTTATTGAGGATTATAGATTTCTTTTCTGACAGAATTTTTAAAGGAATCTGGTTTTCGAAGTATAGATCCATACTCGTTGCTTTAGTTGCTCCATGAAGCTGCACACTCACAGTCTCCTCCACTCCCAGGTGAATTGTATTTGGAGCAACAATTAGGCATCTGCAGAATAAATGCATAAACATGTATATAAACACATTGACCACAGCAGTGAATGTGATTTCACTAAGTACAACATGTTCCTGGATCAACATCTTTGTTGATCCTGGAACAACATTCCAATCAACCAATCAGATTTGGACAAGTTTACTGTTTTTGTCAAGTTTAGGCTTACAACCAGGGTTAGGTGCTTCCACATCAGTGTTATTCAACTATCATTCCCCTCTAATTTTAGAAATAAGTTATGGGTAGGTTTAGAGGTTTGGAAAAGGCTAGGACAAAATTTTTGTTGTTCCAGGATCAACAAAATATGTTGATCCAGGAACATGTCTTACTTGGCAAAATCACGGTGACCATACAACAGCAAAGCTACTGATAAGATAGAACAAAATGCAAGAAATGTGTAATTATGAGAAAACAAAAATTGTTTAAATTTGGAAAACTAGTCAATAATTCTAGTACTTACGTGGGTCCCTGTGCATCCGCTACAAGAAAAAACAAAAATGCAAAAAACAGAGGGCAGATCATCTTGCTGTTATACCTTGCTCATATGTGATTATTCCAGTAGGACAGCTACTAACATCATCTAGCTACTAACTGAGAAAAGACTACGAAGGCTATTTCCCAACTTCATCAAATTGTGCTTTGACTCACACACACACACACACACACACACACACACACACACACACACACACACACACACACACACACACACACAAAAGGAAAAATCTTGGCAAAAAAATGTATGGTCATGTGATTTACAAGAAATCTTGTTTGTAACAGAACACAGCAGGCAGCTGTCTGGAGCAAAGGCAATGAGAAAGAAAACACCAGTCTAATTAATAGAGTACATTCTAAATTGTATGTCTCTGTATTAATTTTAGTAATGTGATTAGATGGATTTTTTTCTTAGCTACTCCACCATGTACATGGTTGGGTATGGAAGCTTGTGACTTTTTATCTTACACTTCTCACAATTGTAAGTTTATATCTTGCAGTTCTGTCTCCCCTCACAATTTTGAGTTTATATCTCCCATTTTCTTATAATTGTGAGATATAAACTCATAAATGCGAATACAAAAGGAAGAGGATTTAAATGTCCAAATAATTAATTATACATAACACACTATGAACCGGTTGTTAAAGTTTGTGTTAGGTTTATCATATCTAATACAGATGTCACACTGTTTCTACTGTGGTGCTAGATAAAAGGTCATGGGCCCATACTGCCAGATTTTTATCTTCTTGCAACACAAATGATGTCATGCAATTTCAAAGTCTAAAACCTTCCTGGTGTTGATGCTAAAGGCCAGTAAGGATGTGAACATGAAGAAAAATCTCTAAACATTTTCTTGGGTCTGTTGTGAAAGAGAGAGAAAAAAAAAACAACAAAAAAAAAAAACAACAACTGACTGAGCAATATATGACTAGAGACCAAGAGAAATGTTTTGGGATATTTCACACTATGAATTCAGTGATATCACCAGTCTATAAAATTGCACCAGGAATTAGCAACATAATCACATATTTGCAAACAGGGCTTGACATTAACAAAGAATCATCCTGTATTTAAGGCATTTTTACAACACAACTTTAAACCAACAAAAAAATCAGTGTCAAATGATGTTAGAATTTCATATTGTGTGGTTGAATATTTTAGCTTGTATTTTCCAAATCAGTTTTAGCTCTGATAATATGTGAACAAACGCTAAATTGTCTTTTAATTCAGAATCCTATAGCTATATAGGTATAGTAAGTAAAATGGAAACATACAACAAAAGGTCCAATGTTCTGTGGCAGAAGTGACAAACACAACAGATAAAGAGCAATTCTTCAAATCTGAAGTAATCAGCTGAATCCTTGGTGCATCTGGGGTTAAAAAGGAAAGAAAAGAAGACATTCACTGAAAAGTCCTTAAAAAGGAGGAGTACATTTTTGTTCCTTTCCTTTAAACAGCATTTGACATTGAGACATTTTGGCTAATTTAATTATGGGCTAATGGTTGGACTTGTAACCCAAAGGTCCTGGGTTCAAGTCTTGGTTCCAGCAGGCAATGTAGGTGGAGGGAGTGAATGAACAGCACTCTCATTACCCAAACTGAGCTGTCCTTGAGCAAGGCACCTGACCCCCAATCGCTCCCCGGGCGCCGCAGCAAAAATGGCTGCCCACTGCTCAGGGTGTGTGTGTTGGTCAAAAATCAAGCCTCTGTGGCTCCCTCCGATCACTGCCAGAGGGCGCCATTGCCTGAGAATTGATCTCTCTTATGGACTTAATTTCCCATCATCCCATACCTGGCGGTGATTACACTCTGTTATGCCTGTTTATGATAATCCTGTGTATTTCCCTGGACTGTTTACCTTGTGACGATACCTTGCTGCCTGCCTTGATTACTGTGCTTTGTTTGCCTGGATTACGTTCATACTGTTTGCTGCCTGTCCTGTTCCCTGCCTGGTTAACGATTATGTCTCTGCTTTGCCCTATTTGTACCTGATGCTGGTGATTGACCCCTGCCTGTTTGTTCTACGAATATCTGTTAAAGCTGCACATGAACGCTCTGTTGACTCAGGGTTACAGTGTTCAATACTCAGTGCCGTGTGTGTGCACTTGATGGGTGAAATGCAGAGCACAAATTTCACTCTTAGGTTTGAGATGTTAGTTATAAGGAATAAGAGGATTCACAGCAATGGACACCTTTTCTCAAATGTAGCAAGGTGAACACAGTTCCAATTTTTGTATCCAGAAAAATGCCAATTAGTCAAGTCAAGTCACCTTCATTTATATAGCGCTTTTTACAATGCAGATTGTGTCAAAGCAGCTTTACATTGATAATTGGTATATAATTTTTCCTTTTAAAGAATAGTGTCAATGCAGGCAGATCAAAAGCACTGTTGAATAAATGTCAAGGATACTGTTGAATATCAAATGTCAAGTCAAATTAAATTAAATTAGGGCTGCACGATTAATTGTATTTTATCACGATAACGATATCTGCTTCTCTCGATTGATTTTAAATAATCGTCACGATATTGGCCCTCTCTATGAAAATGAACATAATTTGGAAATATTGGAAGTAATATTAGGAATTTCTGTTTTATCTTTTGAAGTTCCTAAAGGTTTTACCAGTTTTCATAATGTTGATCAGCTAGAAATGATTTTTCTTTGCTTTACGAATTTGCCGGGCAATTTGAATCTGGTTTGTCTTATTGCAAACGAATTGTGTTGCTTTAAAATCTAATGTGAATACATATTACAAAGCGCTCACCAATACCATGTTTTGTATTGATTTACCATCTAACGAAGTTATCATAGTTGGTTAAATTTCAGTCTTTGTGCCACGTACAGGCCTTTTGGGTGAAGTGTAGGTTGGTAAAGAACTTGCAAAATAGCCATAGTTACATTACTCTTTTGATAGAATAAACATGATTAATAATCGTGATTATAATTTTGAGGAAACTGTGGCACTGGCTGTCGTGTTGATGATGTCTTCACAATGGATGATCTATTCGACTCGATCTCTGCTGATACAGGGCTGCGTTGTGGTTGTGTCAAGGCACCGGTCCTCGGTCTCATCTGGAAACGGCCCCGAATCCGGTTGACTATGGTAAACCTCGGGATAAACAGAAAGACTAATATTAGCATAGATGGCATTCTTTTTCTGATGTAACAAGTACATCTGGTGTTATAGGAAGTGTTCCCGGTTCCGGCTGAACTAATTTATGCAGCCTAATAATCCTTTAACGGATTTGAAAATATAAATATATAATGTGTTATGTGTATGCCAGGTTAAAGAGACGTGTTTTTAGTCTAGATTTAAACTGACAGAGTGTGTATGCATCCCGAACAATGCTAGGAAGGTTGTTCCACAGTTTAGGTGCCAAATAGGAGAAGGATCTACCGCCTGCGGTTGATTTTGATATTCTAGGTATTATCAGCTGGCCGGAATTCTGAGATCGCAATGAACGTGAAGGACTATAATGCATTAAGAGCTCACTTAGGTACTGGGGAGCTAAACCATTTAGTGCTTTGTAGGTAATTACCAAGATTTTAAAATCTATACGATGTTTAACAGGAAGCCAATGCAGTGACGACAGAACTGGGCTAATATGGTCATACTTCCTAGTTCTAGTAAGAACTCTAGCTGCTGCATTTTGTACGAGCTGTAGTTTATTTATCAAGCGGGAGGAACAACCACCCAGTAGAGCGTTTCAGTGATCTAGCCTTGAGGTCATGAACGCATGAACTAACTGTTCTGCATTCTTCATTGAGAGCATATGTCGTAGTTTAGATATATTTTTAAGATGGAAGAATGCGGTTTTACATATGCTAGTAACATGGCCTTCAAATGAAAGATCAAAGAGCATAGCCAGGTTCCTAACTGACGACGAAGACTTAACAGAGCAGCTATCAAGTGTTAGACAGTATTCTAGGTTATTACGTGAAGAAGTTTTTGGTCCAAAAATTAGAATCTCTGTTTTTTCTGAATTTAGTAGTAGGAAATTACTGGTCATCCAGTTTTTTATATCAGCTATGCATTCTGTTAATTTAGCGAATTGGTAAGTTTCGTCAGGGCGTGAAGAAATATAGAGCTGAGTATCATCAGCGTAACAATGAAAACTAATGCCATGCCTCCTAATGATATCTCCCAAGGGTAGCATGTACAGAGTGAAAAGCAAAGGTCCTAGTACTGAGCCTTGCGCTACTCCATATTTAACTTGTGATCAATATGACATCTCATCGTTAACTACTAACTGATAACGGTCAGATAAGTATGATTTGAACCATGCCAATGCAATTCCACTAATGCCAACATAATTTTCAAGTCTATTTAAGAGAATATTGTGATCGATAGTGTCAAATGCAGCACTAAGATCCAGTAACACTAATAGAGAGATACAACCATGATCTGATGATAAGAGCAAATCATTAGTAACTCTAATGAGAGCAGTCTCCGTACTATGGTACGGTCTAAATCCTGACTGGAAATCCTCACAGATACTATTTCTTTCTAAAAAGGAACACAGTTGTGATGAAACTGCCTTTTCTAGTATTTTTGACAGAAAAGTAAGATTTGAGATTAGCCTATAATTGACTAATTCTTTAGGATCTAGTTGTGGTTTTTTAATAAGAGGTTTAATAATAGCCAGCTTAAAAGTTTTTGGTACGTATCCTAATGACAAAGATGAATTAACAATATTAAGAAGGGGATCTATGACTTCTGGAAGCATCTCTTTCAATAGCTTAGTTGGTATAGGGTCTAACAAACATGTTATTGATTTGATGATTTAACAAGTTTAGACAATTATTCCTCTCCTAAAGCAGTAAATGAAATGAAATTTTCCTCAGGGATACTACAATGCAATGTCTGACACGATACTGTAGTAGACGGTTGCATGGTTATAATTTTCTCTCTAATATTATCAATCTTGCAAGTAAAGAAGTTCATAAAGTCGTTACTGCTGTGGTGTTTGGAAACATCAGAAGTTGAGGCTTTATTTCTTGTTAATTTAGCCACTGTATCAAATAAATACCCAGGGTTGTGTTTATTTTCTTCTAAGAGTTTTTTAGGCAGATCTAGCAGTTTTTAAGGCCTTTCTGTACTCAATCATTTTCTCTCTCCACGAAATGCGAAATACTTCTAGTTTTGTTTTCTTCCAGCTACGCTCCATTTTTCTGGCTGCAGTTTTTAGGGCCCGAGTCTGCTCACTGTACCATAGTGTTGGATTAAATTCCTTAATCTTTTTTAAACGCAAAGGAGTGACTGAATTTAATGTGTTACACCAAAATAAAACCAACCAACTAATATTTGTATTAATTGCAGCAGTTTTCTATCACAAGTGGGTGAAATTTCTTACAAATGTACTTGATGAGATCAATAAATTACTCAAGATATCATAGGATGAAAATTCTACCATCATTTACTCGCCCTCTTTTCCAATGTGTATAACTGACTTTCTTCTGTGGAACACAAAAGAAAATATTTTGAGAGATGTCTTGGTGATTTTTGTCCACAAAACTTGGTCCAATTTTGTTTGGTTACCAACATTCTTCAAAATATTTTGTGTTTCACAGAAGAAAGTAAATCATACAAGTTTGAAAAGACACAAGGGTGAGAAAATGGCGAGGGAGTTTTCATTTTGAGTGACCTATGCTTTTAAACTCAAGAAGGTAAGTATGAACCAGAGTGGTGCCTTGGTGCAGAGTTTGCATTCTTTGCCTATGTTTGCATTTTCTCTACCATAAGGGTCACAGTATTATTTATTAATGTACATTGAAAAAAATAAAAAAAAGATTTTTTTTGATGCTGTTCACTTTATTTAAACTACTTATTTTGATTCAACACCATTGTATTAGGTTTCTGGTTCAAATTCAATTGCTTCATGTTAAATTAAGTTGAAACAATTACGTTTTGACTTAACTTGATGTTTTCATATTGAAATAACATGTTTAAATTAAGTAAACCCAACCAGGACTCAAACAGGATTTTCACTTCCCATCATGCTTTGCAAAGAGGCTGAACTAGGAGTGTAAATGTAGAAATAAAGTGTTATTTTAAGCAGTTTTTAGGATGATGAGAAAATGCAAAGACTTTTTAATGCTTACTGTTCTATTATGTTGGTATTTAAAAGTTTCTGTTAATTAATAGTTTTAGGGTTACCATTGTGGTGAATTGTTGCACTTGTGCTTGGGTTGAGCACCTGCTAACAAACTTCACTATGGTAGTGCTCTGGGTTGCATTTCCCAAAATTGATTTATGATCAATTTAAGATTTACAATGTTTTTGGTTAAGGAAATTTAGGATGAATCCAGTATCACATCTAGATTTCTAACACAGAACATCACAAAAGTTATGTAAATCACAAAATTAAACAAGAATAATTAATTGTAAAAATCAATGTATATGAAAACAATTTATTATTTATTTATTTATTTATTGGTTTTTATTTATTTTATTTTAAACAAACACAATTGATTCTAGTTGATTTAACATGGTTGATTCTATCATGGTTGATTTTACTTGTCTCAATCATGTGGAACCACTGTCCATGATTGAATTGAGTAAGTTGGACATAACTATTTTACATAGATTCTTCCTTAGTTGTTTTGTCACAACTCATGGATTTTGCATAGAGTAAAAATAAACCTTTAATGTAAATAAAAACTAAAGTTATAATGTAATAAAAACTAAGTTGGTTGTGCAGAAACACTGTCCATAATTGAGTGTATGGTAAAAAGGTTTTAAATTTATTAACACTCAAAAGCTATTCTTTGAATTAATGTAATTAAATCATGGAAAGGATTTCCTCGTGATTAAATGGCTTTCTTTCAGCATTAAGCACTTTTGTTAGGCTAACTTAAATTGCATAGGTTGGATCCACTTAAGTAAATGAGTTGGTCCAAAACATTGCAAATTAGTTGGGCTGACACTAATAAATTAAGCTGTGCCCAACCATAGTAAATACGTTGAATCAACCTTAATAAATTAAGTTGACCCAACGTAAGTACATTAAATTGGAATAACAGAATTGCATAATGCTGAAATAAAGCAACTTAATCATGTGGAAATCCTTTCCATGATTTTTTTTATGTTCGTTCAAAGAGTTATTTTTTTGAGTGTATTAATGTTAGTACAACTTTCTCTGAAGATCATGTGGCAGAAGATTTTCAATCACACTCACACACAAATGAATATTAATGTGTTTAAAGGGTTAGTTCACCCACAAATGAAAATTCTGTCATTAATCACTTGCCCTCACGTCGTTCCGAACCCATATTCAATCTTTTGAATGATTTATAATAAAGTTATTAAGATATCAGTCTAATCTTAAGGCCTTTGAGATGTTAAATTGCAAAGATCTTGAGTTTTCGTTGAAGGGCGTGTCCGTGGCGGACTGACAAAGTCTGATGTTTCGCCATGTAAGGTGAACCAACAGGAAGTCAGATTTTTTTTTTTTTTTGCAAAATTTGTGCAGTTTTTGCCATTTCCAGACGTTGTACTTTAACGAACTCCTCCTAGAACTTTAATCAGATCAACATCATATTTGGTCAGTCTAATCTAAAGGCCTTTGAGATGTTAAATTGTGAAGATCTAGAGTTTTCACTGAAGGGCGTGTCCGTGGCGGCCTGGCAAAGTTCGATGTTTCGCCATGAAAAAGGAAGTTGTTGTAACTCGGGCATACAATGTCTGATCTGCCCCAAACTTCACATGTTTTATTGCGAGTCCTGACCTGAAGACATCTCTATGGCAATATTCAGTTACAGTCATAGCGCCAACTGGGGGTTACAGGAAATGTCATTTTACAATGTGATTAACTAGTCGTAGAGATTTAACTAGAACAACATCATATTTGGTCAGTATAATCTTAAGGACTTAGTGACTTTAAATTGCAAAGATCTTGAGTTTTCGGTGAAGGGTGTGTCTGTGTCAGCCTGACAAAGTCTGATGTTTCGCCATGAAAGAAGAAGCTGTTGTAACTCAGGCATACAGTGTCCGATCTACCCCAAACTTCACAAGTGTGATAAGAGTCCTGGCCTGAAGACATCTACATGTCAATATTCAGTTAGTCATAGCGCCACCAGCTGGAAACAGGAAATGACATGCTTTACACTGTAATTTAATATACACGGATCAATGAATATGCAAATTGGCTCTGCCTCCACTCACTCACGCCAGCTCGGAGAGTAGAGGCTACTGTTGCTGTAGTGACGCTCAATTTGTCCTTGAATCCTTGAATGAACGCGGATTTCCAGCGTATTTACTTGAACTTATCAGGTAGGGTTAATATCTATGGTTTGATCCATTCCAGAGGTGGCCAAAGAATTTATAATAGACTGAAATTCACTGAATAGCTCTCTCAGAACTTGACGTGCGAGGACACACTGACTGACATATGAACACGAATCACGGTCACACGCTCAGAGCAATATTGTTTTAGCAATGTTTTATGGTGATAAAATATTTCGAAGGACAAAAACATGAACTTTATTGGCTGTACTTTAATTCGGCTGTCACTTTACTTAGTGTGATCCCCTATATGTTCACACGCTTGGCACAGCCCTTGCGACGGTTCTGTCATTAATTTATAAGAATTTATGATTAATCAAACAGTTAATAATGTGTTGCTAATGTTACACAAACCATGTTCCTGTTCTTCATCTGAGAGTCAGACAGCTGCCTTCTAACTAAGAAAAACATGTAGTTCATCATAACATTGTAATAGACTCAAAATATTGCTAATTCTGCTGAAATTTTTCATATCAACAGAAAATTTACTGGGATAACCTGGCTTCTCTTGAGACTTTCCTGCTTCAGAGCAGTCATAGTTAATGATATGCTAAAGCCTGCCAGCACATTGTTGTGATTGGTTACAAGTTAGTCTGTGACGTCACAAACACCCACGATTTCAAACTGCGGGATTTTGGTTTACTGCAGTTTTAAACATAAAATACTCAGCAATAGTGTTATGGATTTGCACATGGTTTGTCTTAAAGCATATTAAAAACACAATAGACATATAAACAACATTAAAAACTTGATTTTCATCACAGGGGGTCTTTAACGTCACATGCTTGCACGTCAATGCAATTTCAGGAGCACTGATTGGCTATTAGCTGTGTGCAGACAGTGTCAATCAATTTATTGGAGAAAACAGATACCCTAAATGTAAAGAAACAAAGTCACGGAGCCCCTTAAGGGATGTGCTGGTGGGAAAAAAAATTGGGATGGGAGGAATTTGTTTTTCAAAGATATTTGCGTTCCCTCACAGTGAGCTCAGACAAACTTAATGTCCCGCTGGCTGGCAGTAGTGTTTCAGTATAATACACAAAAATAATGTGCAGCTCTTAGAGTTTGAACTTGTTGGACTCAAATATAAAGAAATGCAGTCAGTGCTTAAGTCAATCAGTTCAGTAAAGTTGGCAATATATTCACAGATTCGAGCTAAACGTTGTTAAAACACAAATGCAGCTTCTTCCAATCACAGTAACCTAGACAATGAGCTACAACAACCCAATTTTCCTCAAATGTGGGCTAATATAAATTGGTTTCTATGAGCAGGCGGCGTCACGGAAGTGACATGTGAGACGAGTTTGGTGACAGTACAGTGTGTTACAGTGAAGTTATTGAGGGTTTTTCATAATATAAAAGGGTTTTGGGTTCTGCACTTTTCAGACGGTCCCTTCAGTCTCCGCCGCCCGCTCATAGAGACCAATTTATTATAAAGCACATTTGAGGAAAACTGGGTTGTTATAGCTCGTTGTCTAGGTTACTATGATTGGAAATAGCTGCATTTGTGTTTTAACAACGTTTAGCTCACGAGTTGTTGATCCGGGAAGCTCGAATCTGTGAATATATTGCCAACTTTACTGAACTGCTTGACTTAAGCACTGACTGCATTTCGTTATATTTGAGTCCAACAAGTTCAAACTCTAACAGCTGTGCATTATTTGTGTGCATTATTAACGTATGGAACAAACTGAACTAAAACTGCCAGCCGGCGGGACATTAAAGTGTTTGTCCGAGCTAACAGCAAGGGAACGCAAAAGTTTCGGCAGGTAGGAAAGAAGGCTTAACGTTACCTACTTCGTAGGCGTACGAGCCTTCGTTGATGGAAAGGAAATACCTCCTGAAGACTAAATACGATCTTGATCAAGAACTGCATACGGACATAAATATAGGCTATGTCGGTGCCAATGCAGTCGTTATTGGAGTTATGACAGAATGTTTATTATTATTATTATTATTATTTTCAATGATTTATGGATGTCATATGGGAGTAATCGAGCAGCTGGTGTTGCAATCTTAAAAGGTAGGCTACATTTAAGGTGAAAATAATTCAAACTAAAATGCACGATTCGGGTCGATAATACTGGTAATTGAAAAGAATACTGAATTGTTTATTTTGGGGAATATCTATGCAAGTAATTTTACCACACAAAATAAAAAAAATATTTTTGAACATTGAAGAACAAATTGAAAAAACGGGTGAACGATATAGCATAATATAGCGATATAGGGGATTTCAATACAATATGGGATTCTGAAAAGAATGTGCGACCAAGATATTTCTTTAAATTAAGTATTTCACTGTAATAACAAACTAAAAGATAATAAGTCACTATTAGTGAATTTTATAAATATTTTCAAGAAGAATTGTCACCTTTTTTGTTAGCTGTATTCAATGAAGCTATACAACAAGGTTATTTACCCAATTCACTGAAACAAGGCTTAATAACTTTATTACCAAAGCCCAAAAGGGATTTATTATTTCTAGAAAATTGGCGTCCAATTACACTAATTAATAATGATGCAAACATTTTTGCACGCATATTTGCCGAAAGATTTGGAGAAATGTCTTGATCCTATAATTGATGATTGTCAAACAGGATTTATGAAAGGTTGGCACATTTGTAATAATATTAGGCTCATTTTAGATTTAATTGACTATAACGAATTTATTACATATAATAGTTTTGTTTTATTTGTTGATTTTTCAAAAGCGTTTGAAACAATCGATCATAAATTTATGTTAGAGACCTTAAATTTGTTTGGTTTTGGAGAATATAAAAAAAAAAAAAAAAGCTATTCAAACACTATGGCTGTAACAGCTCAATTAAATTATCATATGGAACGTCATCCAGGTTTAAAATCAGTAGAGAGGTATACGTCAGGGCTGCTCCATTTCTCCGTTTCTTTTCTTACTTGTAACACAAACCATGGCCATTCATATTAAAAGAGATACATTTTGGTATTAGAATTTTGGAGAAAGAGTTAAAGTGTTCTCAATTAGTGGATAAAAAAAAAAAAAATGAAACTGAAATAAAAAAAAAAAACTATTGAGTGCCTTAATATTTTCTCGTCTGTATCCGATTTATGTTTAAACATTAACAAAAGTGTGTTGTTTCCTTTGAAAACATGTATTCATAATAATTCCAGTAAAACAGATAGTTGATTATTTAGGTATTAAGATCTGTAAGGACCAAAAGGAGAGAAATAATCAAAAAAATTTTCACCAATTAATAAGAAAGTTAAACAAAAATCGAGAGATCTATCATTAAAAGGAAGAATATTATTATCTAAAACTGAAGGGTGGTCATGCTTAGTGTATACATCTCTTGCATTAGATGTTCCACAATCTGTTATAAAAGAGGTAGATACTATTTTGTTCAAATTCATCTGGAAGAACGGAAGAACAGACCACATTATTTAAAAAGAACAATTAGCCTACATGTAACCCAGTTGAAGATGGTGGTCTAAATGTACTTGACTTTAATACTGCTAACTGTGTATTTAAAAACAAATGGATAAAGAACTACTTGAACTCTAAAGAAAAGATTTGGAATATCATCCCTGAATTCATTTTTGATAAGTTGGGGGGTTTAGAATTT
Source organism: Chanodichthys erythropterus (assembly GCF_024489055.1). NCBI lineage: Eukaryota > Metazoa > Chordata > Actinopteri > Cypriniformes > Xenocyprididae > Chanodichthys > Chanodichthys erythropterus. The sequence goes on from NC_090237.1 coordinate 24,169,904, forward strand.
TGATGTAAACAAGGTTCCAATAAAGCTTTCTTCTTTTCACAAACAGGGTTTTATTTCATTATGGATGCTCATTTTTAAGCATAACTTTTAAAAATAAAAATAAGATTTTGGAGCATAATGTGGTGATTAACTTAATAATTATGTATGGAAAATACCACATGCACAAACAGAAATGGAATAATTATAAACCGAACATTATATTATTTAAAATTGAACTTAAGCATTATATTGAGATGCAAAAGATGCAAGAAATAAAAAGGCAAAACAGATGTATACAATTTTTGAATCCTTTTCTTCTTGGACCCCCCCCCCCCCTTTTTTTTTTTTCTTTTCACCCTGTATAGTTTTTATTTCTTTTCCTTTTTCTTTCTGTTGTTTCCTTTGATGCTATATGCATGTAATAGATAATAGATAAATACACTGTGATCCTCTGTATGTATGTTGTTCTTGTTCTTGTTATGCAATAAAAAAAATCAAGGGTATGTTTCTCTTGTGGACTTTATGTAAACAACTGTTATGTGAAATAGTTTATTAAGGACAGTACTACATAAAAAAATAACATGCAATTTTCATGATCCTTCTTATTTTGTTAAAATGATTAACATTTTTTTGCGGATTCTGCAAGGGGTATGTAAACTTTTGACCTCAACTGTATCTAATAACATACGTTTTGTATTGGATATGATTGATTATTCTGATCTTATTGAAGAATGAGCCATCATTCTGTTCTTAGACTTTTATAAGGCATTTGACTCTATTGAGCATGAATTTATATATACAGCCTTAGATAAATTTGGATTCAAATTTAAAAATATGGTCAGAACTAAAGGTATAAACAGCAGTGTTTCTCTGGCATAAGGAACATCTAATCATTTTGCACTTACTAGAGGTATTCGTCATGGTTGCCCATTTTCCCCTTTTTATTTTTGATTGCAGCAGAATTATTGAATCTTTATACTGTAAATTGCATCAATGCTGAAAGCATAATAATTGGTGATAATGTTATTTTAATTTCCCAGCTAGCAGATGACACAAGTATTTTTCTTAAAGATGAAAACCAGGTTTTGAGTGTTTTAGAAGAACTGGAACTTTTTTCAAAGGCTTCAGGCTTCCTAATCAACAAAGATAAAAGTGAAATACTAACTGTTCATGACTCTAACAAAAACCTTATCAATGGAATTAAGGTCAAACAGTCAGTGAAATATCTCGGAATAACAATTAACAAATTGGCAAGAGAAAGACCGAATGACAATTTTACCCCTAAACTACAAAAAAACTATTTTCAATGGATGGCTTCAAAGGGACTTTGAAGGACATTGCTTTCAAAGGTGGAAGGAATTTCAAAGATGGTTTACCCTGCCTTATCATTATATGTGGACAAAAAAAACCAAACAAACAAAAAAAAACAATGTCTTCAATTGACTCTCTTTTGTTCAAATTTATTGAACTGAATACATTAAAAGGAAAACATTGATTAGGGACTATATGCGAATGGAGGCTTCAATGCTATTGATTTCACAACTCTCAACCAGGTGTTTAAAGTCAACTGGCTCAAACAATGTATGCTGGGAGGAAATGCTCCCTGTTTTTCATTCCAAACTTATTATTTGACCATTGTGGTGGTTTAAAGTTTCTGCTGAGTTGTAACTTTAACTGTAACAAATTGCCAATCAAGTTAGCAAATTTTCAGCCACTGGATTCATGGAAATTGGCTTTTAAGCATAATTTTTCACTGCATAAATGTATTGTATGGAATAAATATGTTTTGTATAAAAATAGGACCCTATTTAACAAAGAATGTTTTGAAAAGAATATTATCTTTATCTCCAAATTCATAGAGACCTGTGGAAATCTGATTAGTTATGAAAAATTCATTAAGGAAAACGATATTAATATTACTCGTATAGAGTTTTAGAGGATAATTAATGGTATATCACATCTTTTACATCTTATTAAATCATCCTTACATTACACTGCTTTAAAGGAAGAAACTCCTTGTTTAATGATAGGCAGAGTTGATTTGTTAGATAAAAAAATGTAATGTTCATATAAGAAAAATATTAATCTCTACAAGCAGTATTGCTCCTAAAGCAATTGCTTTATGGAAACAGGTTTATCCTTCCTCATAAGAACTTTGTAATACCTAATAAGGTTAAAGAAATTCACTTTAAAATCCTTCACAATTTCTACCCCAGTAAGTAATTTTTTTATGTAAGTTTATGGATATTCAACCAGAATGTTCTTTTTGTGGATCTGAAAATTAATCCATCACAATATCATTTTGGACAGAGATTTCAGTTTTGATTTTTACATCATTTAATACCCTTTTTGATATTACAGAAGAAATGGTCTTATTTCTGCTTTCACTGGTTCTGTTCCTTTAGATAATGCAGTCAAAATCCTGTGCATGCTAGGAAATGGCCCTATCCACTAGTCTAAATTTACAGCTTCGAAACCAAATTTTATTGTGTTTTGCTCTGAATTAAAACATTCCCTATGTAAATTTAAAAGAAACAAAATAGCAATTAAAACATTCCAGATATTAAATATGATTATAAAGTCACATGTGAATAGACATACAATGTTTAAATGAGATCTTTCTATCCCCTACCTGAGTCATAGCGAAAGTAAAGTTTTTTTGTGTGTTTGTGCGTGTGTGTAATTTTGTGTAATTTATTTATTTAATTATTATCTGTTTACTTTGTCAATACTCTATATTGTTCTCTTTTAATTGTTAAATTCAACTTTCAATGTGTTGATGGATTGAATGTTAATTGTTTTTACTTGAAAATTTAATTAATTAAAGAAAGAAAGAAAGAAAGAAAGAAAGATAGAAAGAAAGAAAAGTCTTGACAGCTCTGCTCCGAAAACATTTCCTATTATGTAGGCTATGCCTATGAAAGACAACCGAGCCAATCAGAGTAAATATGTGGCGGTGCGACACGTGTAGCCCATAGGTGGAACAGCCTTAAAAAACAGAAGACGACAGATAGACTCAAAACATCGTCTTTGGACTTTACAATTACATGCTTTAAAAATATGCCTTCAATTAAAACGGACCGTGAAACTCAGGAAGAACACTGTAAGTTATTTCTGATACTTCATAGCCCAAGGGATAGAGGAGAGCGGGGCACAACCGTTAGGTTGACTTTCCGTTTATGACTTTCTCAGTTTGTGTAAATCTAGGGTTCAGAGAATTTCTTTGTTCTACGTTAATTTCATACATGGCTGGTACAAATATGTGGCTTTGTATATACAGTGTATAGCCTACTTCTTTCTTTATTTACCCCGAAAGAAGGAAAAATCTTGGTAAAATCAGATCTAATCATAATATATATATATATATATATATATATATATATATATATATATATATATATATATATATATATATATATATATAGGCCTATATATATATTATGATTAGATCTGATTTGTATATATATATATATATATATATATATATATATATATATATATATATATATATATATATATATATATATACAAATAAATCAGATCTAATACATATATATATATGACAAACTAAAATATTTTGTTAATAGGTTGTTTGCACATGACGTCATTGCTGCACGCGAAATGCGGCCGGAGGGCAAGCAGTGATTTCTCTATTTCCTATCACAAATTCTAAATTCATGTTTTGAGTCATTTATGGTTGCTCAACTCTATCAAACCGAGCTATCACAATGAGCTTTTATCGTTTAGGTAACTTGTATCGTTTATGTTGTCACCTTTTATAGCGTTTTGCGTCTGCTGAGACTGAAATGAATATGGATATACCTGCTTACCTTTTTTGTTTTTGACTTGGTTAAATATTCACATTCTTCATGGCATCTTTTGCAAGGAAGAGGATATATTTTATCCCATTGAATGGATCATTTGGTGTTTTTACTTCAGTTTTGTAGAATTCTGTTTACAATGTTGATCTCTACTGAAAACAGTGTAGCCTACACTGCTTCAGCTTTATGGTAGAAAATTTCCAAATAAATAAATGTGTTTAACAAGCTGACAGAAGTCGATTTCTTTGTTGGAAGGGTGTAAATATAACTGTAGTTTTAATGTTGTCTTGGTAAATATTCACTTTCCCATGGGCACGGAGGAGAATGGGGCAGTGGACAGACACCGTTTTTTACAGTCTATGACAAGACACCGACACACTGTATTTTTTGTTTTATTTTTTGTATTTTTTTGTATTTATTTCAACAAATGACAACCTAAATCACACCTAAGTTCGTTCACAAGCCGAGTGAGTTAATAATTAAACCAACATTTTCAAAAACACACAGCTATGTGAAAGGAGTGATAGGGAGTGGGTTCAATCAGTGACATTATTTCATAATAGTAGTGACTAAAATTTTCTAGGCCGATATGGCTAACTGTACTCTCGTTCCGGCGTATATTACGCTTGCACAAGGAGCTTGCCTTGCAACCATGGAGACATTTGTGAGAGACGCTGCGTAAAAGCTATAATTGCACTGCTGCACCCATGGTACGGCAGCAAAGTTCCTTGATTATTACGTCGGAATGAGAATATAGTAGGCTACCTAGCCATATTGGCCTAGAAAATGATCGCAACTTTTCATTTTCCGTCAGTTTTAGTACACGATGTAACTACAGAAGAGTCAAGTTTTAATAGTTTTAAACTCTTTTTTGAGCGAGATGCTAACGGTCTAATCAGATTCAAATGAACTATGCTAAGCTATGCTAAAAGTGCACCGCCAGACCCGGAGATCAGCTGAATGGATTTGAAAATGGTAAAACTCAACTGTTTAACTCTAGGGGAGCTGGAAAATGAGTTCCTTTAATTTCAGGGTTCATGCAAACTTTTAAGAGTGAAATTCAAGCACTTTTCAAGGACTTTTTAAAGTACACTTTTTCCAGCACGTATAAGCTCTAAATATTATTCAATTTTAATATTATTTTTAATGTGATGATTCGTAAAACTAAAAGGTTAAAGATGAAGGAAAACGTTCAATGCAAACAAAACTTTTTTTTTTTTTTTTAAATGAAGGACATGGCGGCAGAGGAGCATTTATCCTATTTTTTTTACCCTGGAGCATATATCAGTGGCGGCTGGTGCAAAAAATTATTGATGCTGTTCTCTCCCATAAAATGCTTCCTAGGCTCCGTACATTTTAAAGATACCACTCAGCAGATTATTGCTAAGTGATTTTTTTTTTAAGTGAACTCGAAAAAAGCTATAAAATTTTACATATTGTTATGAAAAAAAGCCCAAAAATATCATTTTCAATTTGTATATGAAATATAGACTATATTTTCCCAAATACATTTTACTCTAAGACAGAGAGAAAATCAAAGCCATAAATCTAAATGTAGTTTTGTTCCAAAATTGTTCTAAAAATAAATAAGCTTTCAGTAAGAATTGTACACAAACATTTCCAATAGATGAAATTCATCTCCCATTAATTTCTAATGTGGTCATTTTTGATATCGAACAATACAAAAGCCTATTTTTTTCAGGACCATTTAACCTTTTTAAATAATGTCCATAATTTGTGTGCGTGAAACAATTAAATCAAAACGTAAATTTGTTTGGCCAAAAATGACTGAAGAACCAGAGGGTTAAGCATCAGATTAGTTGTGATTGTTGTGTTACATTGGTACAGTAAATTACTTTCACTTTACAGCGTTAATTTTAAGTATACTATACAGTAGTATTTCTGCTGACTCTTTATTTTTATTTAACAAATGTGTAGCTATATAATTATTGCACCAGTGGAAAATACATTAATTTGTTCATAACCAAAGTATATTTTGTAATATTGCTTTTATAGTTCACAGGGAAAGATCTCGTTTACTGAAGTTCTTTATTGGGCTGTATCTACTGGCAATGGTGTGTTTTCTGGTAAGTTCATGAAACAATGTTTTGCTAACACTTTATAATAAGGTTTCATTTGTTAACATTAGTTAGGCTATAGCTGCTGTTAAAGCACTGTAAACCTTTTTCTGTGTTGCTCCAACGGCTATTGTAGCACTTTACTATTTGCTTGTTATAAATAATGCATATAGTTTGCACTGTAGCCTATATATAGCTTACATAATCCTTGTCACTTGCACTGAGCTGATCTCCATTTACTCTCCATTGTTGTGCAGCCATTCAAGTGCAGCGCACTGGTCTTCTGTGATCTATGGCTCCTTCATGAGAGAAGGATACAAACAAATGGCATGAAATGTTGGAAGTGTATTTAACAATACTTTGTGTTATCGTCAGGATGTAGCATAGCATGTATAATAAAGTTTTGTCACTCTTGTTTTCTCATGTTTACATATCGGAGACATAAATCATACCTTGTCACTAATGAAATTAATCAATCATGTTCAGTTTAATTTTTTTTAAAAAGGCAAGCAATTCATATGTTTTTTCACACTGCACTTAACCCAGAACCGTGGGTAAAGTAACGTTCCAAGCATTGTATATAAATAGAAAATTCAGTGTTGGAGAGAAAAAAACAACAAATGCTGACAGAAAATGCCACAACTTTGCAGAAAATACTGTTTAATTCTTTTATAGTATAAAATGTCCATTCAGGATAAACTTGATAGTGAAGTTGGCTATATGTATAATGAGGATGTGCCGGAGCATTTATGTAAACAACATACTGTGTGCTTTCTCATTAAATCAGTGACACTGACACTGCAAATAAGGACGTTAACCCAGGGTTTAGTAATGTACAGTGTGAAATTCTTCGTATGAATACTCAGGATTAATTGTTAACCCCAGGTAAATGATGATCAGTGTGAACTGTGAATCAAGATAACGTCTCGGTTACGTGTGTAACCCTTGTTCCCTGAAGGAGGGAACGGAGACGTACGTCAGTAGTGACCGACGAATTGGGATATCGCTTAGAGAGCCCTATCATCTTCGTGTAAACTAAAACAAGCCAATGGAATTGGCGTGCGATATTTGAATAATGCGCACCGCCCCCGACAGGTGTATATAAATTGGAAGCAGATGCAATCGCACTCTGTTTTTCGCTGAGGAGACAACTGGTGTCCGTGCTACAGCGAGGGTACAGAAACTGTGGCGACGGGACGTACGTCTCCGTTCCCTCCTTCAGGGAACGAGGGTTACACACGTGACCGAGACATTCCCTTTCAGTCGGTCACGTTCGGCGTACGTTAGTAGTGACCGACGAATTGGGATCCCAACTAAAGCGCCACAGTTACGAAACCCCTTCCAGTGCCCAGCGCAAGCTCAGCCGCCCATAGCACCGGCTGGCGGTGAAGGGGGCGAGCTTACACCGAGAGAGTCTACTGCTGTCTAACCAATACCCACTAAGTAAACTAGACACACTGGGGAAGCGAACTCGTAAGGGACGCTGCGGAGACCACTACCTACCCAATGGGGGAGGAGTTTACGTGGGAAATACACATATGGACTGGCCCGGGGGGCAGTACGCATATGGAGTCCCTGGGATGGCTCCACCTGGTAGGGGGAGACTCATCTGACAGGTGACAGCAGAGCTGGCTCTGCTAAGGGAAAGACACGGACTCGGCCCGTAGGGAGTTTTAAACCGTGGAAAATTACACATATGGGACCGCTCACGTAGAGGGGTCACGACATATGGGCCCCAGCCAACAGACAGCGTCAGCGACGGATGTAGGCCTGGCATCAGACACTCCGCAATGTCCGAGCCGAAGGGGGAGGCGGAGGAACTCGACAGGGTTCGCCAAGCGGGGAACACGACTGGAGTGAAAGTATGCACGTATCCGGCCAGTGGCGGGAATGGCATTGCAAGCCGACACTTAGAGTGGGTACAACACGTCTACCGACTAGTGGATGCGAGTACACGTGAGGATACCGGCTCTACACGTAGGCTATAAAACCTAGCGAACGTGTTTGGTGTCGCCCAGCCCGCAGCTCTACAGATATCTGTCAGCGAGGCGCCATGAGCCAGCGCCCAGGAAGAGGCCACCCCTCTGGTGGAGTGGGCTCTCAACCCGAGCGGGCAAGGCACGCCCTGGGATTCGTACGCCAAGGCGATGGCATCCACTATCCAGTGGGCCATCCTCTGCTTGGAGACAGCCTTTCCCTTCTGCTGGCCTCCGTAACAGATGAAGAGCTGATCTGAGGTCCTGAAGCTTCGCGTTTTATCCACGTAAACGCGCAGAGCGCGGACGGGACAGAGCAAAGCTAGGGCTGGGTCTGCCTCCTCCGAGGGCAGCGCTTGCAGGTTCACTACCTGATCTCTGAAGGGAGTGGTAGGAACCTTGGGCACGTATCCAGGCCGGGGTCTCAGGATGACGTGAGAATCACCGGGCCCGAATTCTAGGCACGTTTCGTCGACCGAAAATGCATGCAGATCCCCTACCCTCTTCAGGGAAGCCAATGCAACCAGAAGAACCGTCTTAAGAGACATTAGTTTCAGGTCGACTGATTGCAAAGGTTCAAAGGGATGACCCCGGAGAGCTGTGAGAACCAGGGTCAGATCCCAAGAGGGTACGGAGGAAGGGCGAGGAGGATTCAGTCTCCTGGCCCCCCTCAGGAATCTGACGATCAGATCGTGTTTCCCCAGGGACTTACCCTCAACTGCATGGTGATGTGCGGCAATAGCGGCAACATACACCTTGAGAGTGGAGGGAGACAGCCTTCGCTCCAACCCATCTTGCAGAAAGGAAAGCACGGATCCGACCGAACATGATCAGGGGTCCTCTCGGCGAGAGGCGCACCATTCGACGAACAGGTTCCACTTCAACGCATAGAGACTCCTAGTGGAAGGAGCTCTAGCGGAAGTGATGGTGTCTACGACCGCTTGCGGGAGATCACTCAGAACCTCCGCATCACGTCCAGGGGCCACACGTGGAGGTTCCATAGATCGGGACGCGGGTGCCACAGGGTGCCCCGTCTCTGAGTCAGGGGGTCCTTCCTCAGAGGAATCGGCCAGGGAGGGGCTGTCTCGAGGAGAATGAGGTCTGAGAACCAGGTCCGAGTGGGCCAGTACGGAGCCACTAACAGAACCTGCTCCCCGTCCTCCCTGACCTTGCACAGGAGTTGTGCGAGAAGACTCACTGGGGAAAACGCATATTTGCGCAGACCCGGGGGCCAGCTGTGTGCCAGGGCATCCGTGCCGAGCGTGCCGCCGGTCAGGGAGTAAAACCATTGGCAGTGGGCAGTTTCCAGGGAGGCAAACAGGTCTACCTGGGCCTCGCCGAAATGCTGCCACATCAGCTGGACCGCCTGGGGGTGGAGCCGCCACTCGCCCGCAAGTGGATGCTGCCGTGACAGCTCGTCGGCTGTACGGTTGAGCACACCTGAGACACGAGTGGCCCGAAGGGACCTCAGATCCTTCTGACTCCACAACAAGAGATGGCGGGCGAGTTGCGACATGCGACGGAAGCGTAGACCACCTTGACGGTTGGTGTACGCAACGGCCGCAGTGCTGTGTGAGCGGACTAGAACGTGCTTGCCTGACAACCGCTTCTTGAAGCGGGCCAGCGCAAGACGTACCGCTAGCAACTCGAGGCAATTGGTATGCCAATGCAGCTGAGGCCCCGTCCAAAGACCTGTCACTGCATGCCCGTTGTACGTGGCCCCCCATCCCGTGGCAGAGGCATCTGTGGAGACCACAGCGTGCCTGGACACTCGTTCGAGGGGTACTCCGGCCCACAGGAACGAAGGGTCCAACCACCGGACAAGGGTGCGACGGCAGCTCGGTGTCACGGGGACACAGAGCGTGCCGCACTGCCACGCCCATCTCGGGACCCGGCCGCGGAGCCAGTGTTGAAGCGGTCTCACATGAAGCAATCCGAGCGGCGTTACCGCGGCTGCAGATGCCATATGCCCCAGGAACCTCTGAAAAACCTTCAGTGGAGCCGCTGTCCTGCACTTGAGCGAGCTCAGGCAGTTCAACACCAACTGCGACCGAGTCTAGCTCGAGACCGAGACAAGAGATCCTCTACCCGGGGGCGAGTTTGCTCTTGTCCCAGTTGACCTGAAGACCCAACCGGCTGGGAGCTACAACCATGTCGGGTAGGACTTTGTACTGACATGCCTGACCCTCGAACGCAGACCGACCTAGGAAGGGTCTGTGTCGAGGCAGAATCGAGACATGAAAGTACGCGTCCTTCAGGTCTATTGCTGCAAACCAATCCTGGGGACGGTCTAGGATTGGCCGTAGCCCACCACCCTTTTTCGGTACAATGAAGTAGGGGCTGTAGAACCCCAACTTCATATCGGCTGGAGGGACCGGCTTGATTGTATCCTTCGCCAGGAGGACAGCAATCTCCACCCGGAGAACAGGTGCACTGTCCAACGACACCGGAGTGAAGTGGACAGCCCTGAAGACCGGGGGACGCCGGGCGAACTGAATCGCATAGCCGAGTCTGATAGTACGAATGAACCAACTGGACAGGCTGGGGAGCGTGATCCACGCTTCCAGACACTGAGCCAGCGGGACCAAAGGCACCACAGACGCACCGGGGGTGGGGCAGCAAGGCAGAGAGGGACCCGACTCGGACGGCTTGGGGGCGGCCCGGAGTGGGGTCGGACTCTGCGAGGCAGCAGTGTGCATGGGAGACAGCGCACGGGATGCGGTCTGCGCCATCACACTGCCGCCTGCTGGCGAATGGGGAGGGAGCTGCCAGCGGCGAGGCGGGGCCTGGCACACTGGCAGACACACCTTGTTGTGACCTGGAGTTTGAGGAAACTGCTCTTTTTGTGAAAAAGTGGGTACCGCTGGACTCCGGAGAGCCAGCGGCGGAGGACAGACAAACACAAATTCCCCCCGGCCCTCCTCCGGGGGTGGGAGAGATGGTGGAAAACTCTCCCGAAGAGCAAGATCCTTCCCCTCCAGGTTGCCCGTCTCAGTGCCGTGTTTTGCTCTTGCATTTACCACCGGGCTTAGCGGAGATGGGCTGGGCACCACGCCCGCGACCGACACCCTGCTGTCTGGCTGGTGTAGGCTGCTGCTTTGCCGTCTTAGCAGGGGCGGAGGACGATGCAGGCGGGCGCCCTCGGCGACGAGCGGGCTGAGGCTGAGCCACGGGCGGCTGGGTGGAGGCAGCAGCGGACCGCCGTGGCATGACGTGACTGATAGCCTCAGCCTGCTTCTGTGCGGCGGAGAACTGATGGGCGAAGCTCTCCACCGCGTCGCCGAATAGGCCGACCGGGGACACGGGGGAATTTAGGAACCTTTGCTTATCGGCATCCCGCATGTTCACCAAGGTCAGCCAGAGATGGCGTTGCTGGACTACCAAGGTAGACATCGCATGACCAACAGCGCGTGTTGTCACCTTCGTCGCCCGGAGGGCGAGGTCGGTGGCAGCGCGCAGCTCCCCCAGCAGCTATTGGTCAGGACCTTCCTGGGGCATTTCTGACAGTGCTTTTGCCTGGTAGACCTGCAAAAGCGCCATTGAATGCAGGGCAGAGGCAGCCTGTCCACAGGAACTGTAAGCTTTCTCAGTCAGACCGGCTGAGAATTTACAGGCCCGGGACGGGAGACGCGGCTCATCACGCCAGCCAGCGGCCGTTGGACACAGTTGCATTGCAACAGACCGCTCGACTGGCGGGATCCTCGCGTATCCCCTGGCTGCCCCGCCGTCCAGGGAGGTGAAGGCGGACGTGGGGCCAGGCCTCGAACGAACACTATACGGTGTTTGCCAAGACCTGGTCACCTCGTCATGCACTTCCAGGAAGAAAGGCATTGGGGCGGGACGCTGGGTTTGGCCAGCGCGACCCCCCCCCCAAGTACCAATCATCCAACCGAGATGGGCCGGGACAGGGTGGAGGGTTCCACTCGAGCCCGACACACAAGGCGGCCCGGGAGAGCACAGCCATCAACTCAGGATCCGACTCGGACCACGCTACCGTCCCGGAGGGCGGCAGCGCGTCTGGGTCTTCCCCCGAGGACTCTGGCTCACCTTCCGATGCTGTGATCGACATCCGATCCGCTGCCGGCGCACCAAAGGTAACGGCTGGACAGTCCGAAGAGGGCCCAGCGGAAACCAACGGCGGCAAGATGGGCTGCGGTGCTGCTGAGGCGGCAGGGGCCCGAGGAGCATTTCCGCTCGGCGGGGAAGCTCTGACCGTTATCCTCAGGTCGCCCTTTCTATACAGTGCCGTACCGTCATTCCGGTTCCCGGGGCCGGAAAAAACGGTCGAACGCGGCATAGGAGAGGGGACCCCCGCTTCCTGAGACTTCAGGAAGGAGAGCCTCGACCTCAGCACCGCGACGGCCCAAATCGCTACCTCACACACACTCTTTGTGTTGCTGTGAAAACAGCAGTTTAGAGCTTATAGCTCAGTTCCTCGGACACTCGCGACCTCGCTGAACGTGCCCTCTTCACCAGCACCGAAAGCTCGCTGCAGATCCTCTTCTGAGGCAGTGTTTTAGAACAAAAACAACGAAGAAAGGAGTCTTCTAAACAGGACACCAGTGAATGGCTCCGAAGCGAAAGACAGAGTGCGATATGCATCTGCTTCCTATTTATATACACCTGTCGGGGGCGGTGCGCATTATGCAAATATCGCACGGCAATTCCATTGGCTTGTTTTAGTTTACACGAAGATGATAGGGCTCTCTAAGCGATATCCCAATTCGTCGGTCACTACTGACGTACGTCGAACGTGACCGACTGAAAGGGAACCCAGGATTCTGTTTACCTGGGGTTAACAATTCCCCACGGTAAACTATTTGAAGTATGAAAAGCCCTCATGTTTGTTTTTCATTCTAAAAGAGAAGTTCATACATTTTTAAAAACGATTTACTGCATTGTAAAATCAAACAGAAAAACTTGAATGTATAACCATAAAAGTTGCATAAGAGAAACAAGCTCTAAAATTAAAATTACCATTTACTGCATTGCAAAAGCAACATTATAAATTCACAATATAAATGAAAAGTTCATACCTCCATGGACAACAGCCTTTTTGATGTGAATTTTTTGACGTGGTCGGTTTAAGAACACCGGGCAGTGGAAATTGTTGCAGCATGTTTTGCATCGCTGTAAATGAAGTAAAGCTGAGCGTCTCCGAATCCTAATATGCCTCTAAAAATCCACATAAACATTGGTCAGTATTGTAAAATGTAACCAATGGAATAAAATACAGTTGCCACAACAAAGTAAAACCACAAACCATGAATATGTAACCAAACAGCGTGAAACAAGTCTGAAGTTGTTAAATATCAAAAGATGCAATAAAGTGACTTCATAGCAAAGCCCATTTACAAAAATGTTAATGTCATGTTAACTGTTACCGATCGATTAAATACACAACAAATAAACTTGATTGATTAAAAACAAAACACAAAGAAACTTTTCCTGATGTTGTCTTCTTCTGCCATGATTGTTTGTTTGTCACTAACTCCACCCACATCCGAGTGAGACGGTTACTCCGCCCACTTCCAGTATGGCGGTATAATTCCATTAATGCCACGTTCCAGGCAACCCGTAACCCGTGTTTTTCCAACCTTATACCCGTGAAAGTGAATCTTTCAAATCAGCGGTTCTGAGTGATAAAGTCTTGTTTCAGCAGTTTGGCAGTTTGACATGTGATCCGAATCATGATTCAACACAAAAGATTCATAACACTCCGAAGCTTCATGAAGCGGTGTTTTGAAAGTCGTTATATCATTTTTTGGCTCACCAAAATTATTCTCGTCGCTTTATAATATTAATATTGAACCACTGTACTCACATGAACTGATTTAAATATGTCTTTAGTACATTAATGGATCTTGAGAGAGGAAATGTCATTGCTGGCTATGCAGACCTCACTGAGCCATTGGATTTCAACAAAAATATCTTAATTTGTGTTCTGAAGATGAATGAAGGTCTTACGGGTGTGGAATGACATGAGGAGTAATAAATTACATTATTTTCATTTTTGGGTGAACTAACCCCTTTGAGTTCAAAATAAGTACAGTGCACAGTATAAATGAGTACACCTGACCACATCTGAACATGTTATATATAAAAAAAAAAAAAACTAAAGGTGTCTTAGATATAAAGATTAATTGTATACTATAATACTGTATCTTAACTTTAACTGCAACTTTCCAATGGGTTAAAGTGCTGAAACCCTTTTATACTGTATTTAATGGAAAATATATTAACCTGACAATATATTAAACTGGTCAAATGACCAGAGACCATTATTCTGCTTTGCGTAACTGAGGAAGAACTGATGACGACATCCTTTGTATGCTTTATTATTATTTTTGAAGTAGAAATCCATTTTGATATTTCAAAACACCTATAGTTACAATTGCTGAAAGAACTATTGTTAAAAATAGAAGAAAGATTTCAGACTTGACTTGGAGTTTATGGATTTGTGAACATGTCTCGCTCTCTTCTCCACAAAATGAGTAACAGAGATACTGAATTTATGATCCATATTGTTCCCATAGCGTCAATGTTATGACGCAGTGTAGGGTTCCCTCGTAAGGGAACGTCTAGGGTTATGTATATAAACCCGGTTCCCCGAGAAGGGAAAAAAGACACTGGGTCTCATTGTCATGCTTCAGGCATGTCTGTGCATCTCCTTCAGATTATGAAGCTGATGCTGTCTAATGCAGGCATCCTTTTATACATACAGGCGCTCCATGTGGCATCATGCAAAAAGATGGTTCTTTAAAGGTTATTTACACATAGCAACAATTCTATATAGGACTGTATCGTCCGGAAGAAGAATTCAATTTGCAGCGTAATACACAGTTTATTAGGGAAAAAGATCAAAGAGTAACAAAATAGCAGCAGACTGGATAATGTCCATAGTCAATGATGGCCTCAGGTAGAAAGACAATAACTTATAACTTCTTGTTCCATAACCAGAGACTGCTGGGGGCCCACCACCGTAGGGAGGACCCCGTTGAACTGGGAGGGTCGGTGGGGACCGCTGTGCCCTGAAGCACACGAGGTGGCAGGATTGGCAAAACGGCCCCCTGAGGGCACCGAAGAAGGGTTCATTTTATGACTTTAATACAGGACCCTCTTCGGAGGGGGCTGCCTTTGGATGTCCTGAGCCACTGGCGTCAGGACGCCTTCGAAGCCTTCCTCGCGATAATGAAAGTCCGCAGATGTGTCTTACCCTTGGAAGGCTTCAATTGTGTCGCCCGTCCCAGTCCCCAAGATCTCTGTTTTTGCTGCGCTCTATGCGCAGATGAGGAGCTGGTAGATGGCCGAGGCTGCTCCCGCTCAGCAGTCTCGGCGGGGAGAGAGCGGAGAGGGAGGAACCGTTGAAAGGCTGCCGACTATTTTTTGGCTTCCTGGAACCTCTGAGTCACCGAAGAGGCCCAGGGGAGACAATGGCGAGTCTAAGAGCACACTTTTATCTCTTTCGCGGATATCAGAAAGATTTGACCATAAGTGCCTCTCCGTGGCTACCAGGGCTGCCATAGAATGTCCAATAGTTTTTGCCGTCTCCTTGGTGGCATGGAGAGATAGATTGGTGGCTTTGGGTAACTCCTGAATAATTTCAAAACTCGCCTCACCGCTCTCATCAATTTCCCCCAGCAGGTCGGCCTGATAGGCTTGCAGGATCGACATAGTATGTAAACATGCGGCAGCCTGACCTGCTGAGGCATATGCTTTGCCCACCAGTGTTGATGTTGTTCGTAATGGTCTGGTGGGCAGCGTCTGGGATTTAAGGGACGATGCTGACTCGGGCGAGAGATAGCTCGCAAGTGTCTCTTCAACCAGAGGCATCGTCCCATAACCATACTGTTTCAACCCTACTATGTTGGAATATATAGATGTTTTGTGGGTTGTACACTTTGAATTGAGCCGGCTTCTGTCACGATCTCCACACCTCGGTGAAGAAACCGCAGCGTGTACTTCCGCAACCAAGGAAGAGACACTGGGTCTGGCGGGTGAGGGCCGAGATAGGGCTGGGCGCATCTCTAACCCCTCCACCAGATCCATTTGTGAACCCCAGGAATGAAGCCGATGCTGTGCCTCGGCAGCAGCGGGACCCGATCCCTGGGGAACACTAGCCACGGCGCCTTCTTTCTCTTCGTCGAAGAACGCCTGCCGTGAACGGAGTGTACGGAGCGTAAGTTTCTCACAATAGACTCAGAAAGCTCTCTCGAGAGCTGCCTGGGCATGCTCCACTCCCAAGCAAGCAACACACATCTTGTGTGTATCCCTGCCCGTGATGAAGCGAGGGCAGGGAGGAACACACTTGACAAACTGTTGCTTGATTGTCACCATAATACGTGTCTTTTTTTGCTAATAATAATAATAATAATATATATATATATATATATATATATATATATAATGTGCTTGGTGAAATATTTTTGCTCTCAGACAAAGAGATATTTTGTTTTTGCTGTATATGTAATGGACAGACAACACCAAATAAGACACATGATAACACAGAGCACTGCTGAAGACACAGAAGATGGCGTTCTTTGTTCTCAGGAGTGCTTTATAGTTTCCTGGTCCATGACGTCATCCACTCTGATGTCCCGTCACACTATTGGTTCGATTTCACAAGTGCTTCAAGACATAATCATGTAGAGGCGTTCCCAAAGCGGCAACGCAGCGTAGATGTTCCCATGAAAGGGAACTAGGAACGGCAAAAAAAAAAAAAAAAAAAAAAAAACATGAAAACAAAACGCATTAACACGATCTGGCACGTAACAAAAAACACAAAGCTAACATGTGAGATTAATAATGAGTTAACAGGGTAACAAGAGGGCGAGGCAACAATAGACAGTTGAACACATGGCGCAAACAACATAACACCACACGCCGAAGCACGTGACTGGACAAACAAGACAGACATGCATTCCGGACGAAGTTAAATCAAACCACCACCCATTCTGAAATGGAAAACCCTAATTTGGTACTGTTTAGAACCATTTCTCTTATAGAACTGCCATCTGTCTATCAATTGGTGAGTACCATGTTTACTTCAGTCATGCCTGATGGCGTTCCCATAGCATCTACGTTATGACGCAGGGTCTCGTTCCCTTATCAGGAAACCGGGGTTATATACATAACCCTAGACTTTTTTAGTTTAGTAGTCAACAAGCATGATTCGTACAAAGACAAAACGTTTGATTAATAACAGTCTTTTCTGTGTTTGTAGGTTTTATGGTCTTATACAGGTAATGAATTGAAGAAACACCCTCCACCCAGCTTTTTGTATGAGCACCTTGCAGGATTCTATACAAACTCCACTTCTCCTTCAGTACTCAGTTCAGAAGAGTCAAGCTCATTTTACTCTGAATTAGGAATCAATTTAGATGACTACTCCAGGTTACAGCAGGCTGTTTACTGGGCTGGGCCTAACAGAAAAATAACAAATATGTCCATGACTACTAGTCCAGACCACACCAAATTCATCATTCAGGACCTGAAAGAGAGCTATCAAATTGGTGAGGAGCTTTATGTTATTGTGCACGCGAAGGATTTTGACAACAAATCCAAGTGTTATGGAGGGGACTTTTTTCAAGCCAAGCTATTCTGGTCTAAAACTAAGGTCAGTTATTGACCACATTAGATTAAAGGTGCACTATGTAATATTTTCTGCCGCTAGAGGTCGCTAGAGGCCTATTCAAAACAAAGGCGTAGCTTGATGACAGGAAGTTTAAGCGCGGAATCTTGGGATATATGGTATTCATCTCATCAGTCGGTGGAAAAGAATTGGGATAGGACTCGGGAACAACATGGATGTGATTATTAATGTTATTGTAGTATGAAGCAGAGCAGGACCGAGTATTGTGGGAGCTGAACGAGGCCGCTGGAGCGATTGCGCAACACACGCCGCAAGCAGCGGAACTTTTATTATGATACAGTCGCCAGCGCCGCTTCCGCTTTTCTGGTCATGAATATGAGGTAATGCAGCTGTTTATCATATTAGATACATTTGAGTCTGTTGAAAATTATGTTATAACCTTACTCTGTGTGTTCGCTCGGTGGCTGCGGTGAGGCACTTGTTTGAGACACACTGCGGTAAGCTAGATCTATTTTAGAATATCATATTAAATGCTGGATGGCTTGTGTTGATAAATGGCAGGCAATTAATTTTAAAACATATTGTATGATGGAGAAAATGCTGTACTTTACTGTTACTAAAAATAAAGCTGCATCTGATTATGCTATGTTAGCTACTTCACAAAATAGTGTTTTTCTCTGAGGCATGGTAAAGCATGGTACTGGCAAAAAAAAAATCAAGAAAATTAGATTTAAACAATAAGACTAAACGTGTTGAGCTATTAATTTTCTGTCTATGAATATATCAAAACAGTTGTTCCTTTGTCTATTAAAACATGTGATATATATAAAGCATCTTTGGTGTTTCCATGGTTTCTACAAAATAAAACCAGAAACCAAGGGTAACGCGGGTATGACACAGTTGACAGGCGACTCCTCACACGTCATGGAGCCTTGGTTAAAATTGCAATTTTCTCATGATTTACAAATAGTTGAAAAAAATTTGGGATATTTTAAGAACTCAAGTGAACAAAATATATAACACTGGCCTAGTGGTTTTTGTATATTTTACTGCAAAATTCTTACATATTGCACCTTTAATTAAAACTGCTTGTTATACTATCTCCCTGGGTCAGAGAGAGTTGTACTGAGAATGTTCTTCTGTCACAGGCCAGTGTTTTTGGGGAGGTGATGGACCTGCTTAATGGCTCCTACTCTGTACGTTTCCTCCTGCCGTGGGTCGGCGAGGCACGGGTGGCTGTGCGTCTAATTCACTCCAGTGAAGCTGTGCAGGTCCTGAAGCATCACAGAGATACTGACTCTGACAGAGTCTTCTTTTATGGATATTATGAGGGACCAGGACCAAATAAAACCAGGTTGAGTGAAACAGTGAAATGTAATGTAAAGTGGGACAAGAATGGACTGGAGCACATGGGAACAGGAGATTGCTGCTGTGAATACAACGATCCCCGCACTGGAGAAACTTGGCGCTGTCAGAGACCCAAATCGCTGCCATGCAGTGCCCTTGTGTACCACTCTATGGGTGGCTATAGAAACCGTCTGACTAATATGGAGAAGATGTTTATGTGAGATTTAAAAACTCTTGATCGACTGTTTATTTAATCTATCTGAGGCATTGATGGAAGGCAGTATAACAAACATGTTCTCTTTGGCAGGAAACAAACTAACAAATTTATCAAAGGAGATAAAAGGATTATCAAAATTTTTCATTCTGATGGAAATGAAACTATTGGTATGTTGGTCAATAATTTAACCCAGCAGAATAATGCAGTACAAGGATGCAAAGATTATTAATTAATTAATTAATTAGATTATTCTGACATTCTGACAGATAATGCAAAGACCAATTTTTGAAAACACATTTACTTATCCTGCAGATGTTACAAAGAAATGTCGTCCTGGTTTGCACACTCCAGTTCCAGCTGGCTTTTACCTGAATGATGTGTGGATGTCATTTGTCTGTAGCACCCGCCATTTTACAGTCCAAATGACAACAGATTGCCTGAAAGACAAACACATCTACATGATGGGAGACTCGACTATGAGACAGTGGTTTGAATTCTTTACTAAAGCAGTACCAAGTGAGATAATTGCTTTTTTTTTTAAAGCATAAATATATACAGTATATAAATTCAGTAATTGTGGGTCTGTTTTTCAGCTCTGAAGCAGATGAACCTGCATGTCCAATATCAGGCAGGGCCGCTCATGGCAGTGGATGTGGAGAACAACATTGACTTGCACTGGAGGGCTCACGGAGTTCCTCTGCGCACTCTGAAAACAGAAATTGCTAATCTGCACTACGTCAGTAATGAGATTGATGATCTGGCTGGAGGACCCCACACAATCATTATGTTCAATCTAGGGCCCCATTTCACGACGTACCCTCTGGATTTCTTCACCCATAGAGTGCTGAGGATCCGCAAAGCTGTTCTAGCATTGTTACAGCGGGCACCTGATACAACTGTTATAATCAAGACTGTCAACACTGGCTATAAGGTAACGTTATATGCCTTTATCTCTAAAAGCGGAAGCTTCAAAAAGTAGTTTAAAAAAACTTCTGTATAAATTGCTGTACCTGTAGCATAGGATTGTTGTGATTTATTGATGTACAGTTAATCACATATACTTCATCTAAACATATCACCTCAGTTTACTATCATTAATTGGGAATTATGAAAAAGAAAAATGGTATCATGTTATTCCAGCACATATGTCATGATTTAAAGGTGCTAAAGCGGATCTTTTCG
Organism: Chanodichthys erythropterus; assembly: GCF_024489055.1. NCBI lineage: Eukaryota > Metazoa > Chordata > Actinopteri > Cypriniformes > Xenocyprididae > Chanodichthys > Chanodichthys erythropterus. Next base: position 24,190,096 of record NC_090237.1, read on the forward strand.
TCGACTGAGAAACCAAAGACTGTTACTGCGTAAGAACAACTCCCCTCCTTCACAGCTCATTTCAAGGGAACGCCTCCCAAAACTTGTGCACGAGTATTGGAACACAAGTGTTTACCACCGGCATTCTCTGTATCGTGTTAGTGGATTCATTATGTCGGACTCACCGCAGGTAACTCATAATCTGCAGTTGTTACTCCTGTCTCCTGACAAAAACATAGCATGCGGCGCCTGTGGAGTGTGGAAAGTTACTGGAGCGCGCAGCTGTGCTCGTCTCTCGCAAGGAACGTCATGGCAGTGATTGACAAGCCAGAGGGCCAATCATCGCACACGTCTTTCACAAAGAACGTCACGTCAGTGATTGACAAGCCAGAGGGCCAATCGTTTATCCGATGATCGTGTAAACGATTGGCTGATGTTTTTAAGGCCCTACCTCGTGCACAGATGATGTATATTAACGAGTTTGTTTGCCCATATAATCTTTAGGGTATTAAGTTAGCTAATTTGGCTTGCTGTCCACTGAGGAGGGGCTCGATGAAGCATCTTCAACTCGAGCTCTGATATACCCCCCAAAGAGTGCAGAATAAATTTGGAACAGCAAGTTGGATTTAGCATGGTTGAAAATGCTTAAGGATTTAAAGTATACGGGATACCCAGATGCTTAATGCTTGTTACCCCCCCAAAAGGAGCGAAAGATTAAAGCGGTATGAAGAATAGAGTTGAGATGTCGAGTGGCACTAGTCTTTCCTACGCCGGACCACAAGGAAGCTGTGATTAATTGGTCATTAAAAAGTCATGAATGAACACTGCTGCGGCAGCGATATTTAACGAGGCTCCTGCGGAGGCTGGGCTGGAACGCGTCGCCCTACTATGTCCAACATGTGGAGCTATGAGCGGGCTTCTGCTGTGGCAGTATAATTTAAAAGACTCCGTCGGGAGCTTGCGTTCATTGCTGCTGTGTGAACAGCATGAGGCTTGTAGAAGTTTGACTAGGATGCATCTTGCCGCTGCACTGCTGCGGCAGTGACTTCTAAAATTACTCCTGCAGGAGTGTTTTTTGGGACTGGATGTTTGAGTATGTGGTTGGAGAACGTCCCGCCACAGCGTCTGCAACATGGGGGCCCATGAATTCAGAAGTACATGGGGCCCCCAGCTGCCAACAGAGGGGAAGGAGGTCCTCTTCCCTAAAGGGAAAACGGGCCACTAATATCCAGAGCAAACCTGCCTGCCGCAGAAAAAGGGAGCCTACAGTATATAGATAAAACGCAGAGCTACAGTCCTTCCAAGGGGGTTTGGATCACATAAGGACATGAGGGCCCGCTGCAATCCTTATGGGACATACGATCCTTGGTACCTCCAGTCAGCTTGTTCAGATAGGAGGGCCCACACTGCGATCCAAACGGGAGAGCCTCCATGGTTAAGAATATGAAGAATCACAGTGCGATTCAGAAAGGGAGAGCCCCCACGGCGCCTGAATGGGAGCTCACACTGCGATTCGACTGGGAGAGCTCCCGCTGCGTTTCGAAGGAGAGAGCCCCCGATAAAATAAACGGGAAGATCACTCTGCAAGTCGAACGGGAGAGCCTGCACAGTATCTGGACGGGGGAGCCCACACAGCAATTCGAATGGGAAAGCCCACTCCAGAAGTGGTAGCTAACACACATCCGAAAAGGGAGAACTCTCACTGCATCCAGATGAATATGAGCCCTGTGGGGCTTGGTAAGCGGGGAGATGCAAAAATAGTAGGGAGAAGCGGTCCAGACTCAAAAAGATGCTAGTCTTTGTGATGTAGAACCGATCGAACATGTTGTTTTAAATCCGTGGCATCGACCCGTCATTTTAATTTTGTGTTCGGATAGGCCCCTTTGGGCTGCTATGATGGATGCACCTATGCAGAAAGATAAGAAAAATGGATGGTTAAAAGGTTGTCTGGTGTTTGGCTGAGGGGGATTGGTTTTGTAAACGTTTGATGAGGAGGGATATCTGGGGACTTGAAGAGTCGGGGCACTGTTGGCCATGGATGAACTTGGAGAGCAATGTATGCCACTGAGGTAGATTTTGATTGTTCCTGGCTGAATTAAATTGGTATGATGGAGGTAAGAGATGAAGGATATTGAAAGGAGGGAAAACTCCTGGAAAGCTCTGTGGAAGTTTTTTGAAGGAACTCCAAGCTGTCCAGTAGGTTTGGAGTGTTCTGGGAGAAACGGCTTGCAGTATGGTATTTGTGGATGTGGTATGAAGATGTCTTGAGGGAATGGACCAGACGAATGCAAGGTCTGAATCAGGAGGAATTGAAGTTGGATTGGAGTCTGTGACCTGGGATGTGTTAATCTCTGATGATGAACTGGTAACAGGCGGAAATTCTAAGGGGCAATTAACATTTCGGAACCCCATAGATTGGCTGTTACTAGTATGTGATACAGGTTTATGAGAATGATTGCTTGGTCTATGTCGTGGTGGTGGAGAATTCATCTAATTTGGCTACTCCAATTGGGCTTATGCGGAATAAGGTGGAGAATCAAAAGGGGCCGATCATGAATCCGGAATCCAGGGCTGCGTTCCAGTTCGTTTTTTAAATGCCCTTCCCTCGATAACTTCCCTCGGTCTCGTTGACTCGGATGTATGTCATTGCTTACGTTGCACGAGTGCCCACTTCTGGCGGAACCTTTGCAATGGGCTGAACTGGAACGTCCTAAGCCCTTGATCACTTGGAATCCGCAATGGAGCTGATTTATTATTTATTTTTTCCTCTTACAATCCGGGTATAAATAGGGCCGGCATACTCACCTTCATTCATATTTGTGCTGAGGAGCCGAGATAGGTACCTGGCCGCTCAGCGGTGGCTCCAAGCTATGGCAGGGGAACATAACGTCTCCGTTCCCTCCTTCTGGGAACGGGGGTTACAATAGTAACCTAGATGTTCCCATTCAGTCAGTCACGTTCAACGTTACGTCGATACTGACGTAATGGGGTCCCGTGGAAAACGCCATAGCAACTGAACCACGTTACGAGTGTTAGGGAGGCAGGTGCTGGCAGGCTAAGGTGTGCCAAATGCAAATGCGGCCCATACTCGCAACCCTCCAGCGCCCAGAGCAAGCCCCGGAATGTCTTCCATACCGGTGGGATGGAGAGGACAGGGCGTTACCGTGGAGAAGTCGAAGCTGCTGTTCCTACCCCACGGGGAAGAGTGCTTCGGAACTCAATCCCTCGTTTTTCAGCAACGACAAAAACGCCAGGAAAGCTTTCCCCAAGGAGGGGAAAGCTACGGAGACCACACCCTGCCCGAAGAGAGGTAACGTGTGGAAGACACATATGGACTGGTCTGAGAACAGTTACGCATATGGAAGATCTCTGATGTAGGTCCTACCTTTCGGGAGGAACGACTAGCAATCAGAGACGGGGCAAAACGAAGCCGCCCAGGGAAAGACACGGGTTTACCGTCAGGGAAACCTTACCGTGGACAAACACATATGGGATTACCCGAGGGGAATCACGACATATGGGCATCTAGCCCAGTACAAGGGCAGACCAACTGGGCATACACACGAGTACTGGACCTAGCGCCGGACGCCTCCGCCACGTCTGGCCGCCGCAAGATGCAGGAGGAACTCCACAGGGTTCGCCGTTACGGGGAACTGAACTGAGGAGCGGAAAAAGTGCTCGCATTCCCTCTCCCGAGGGAAATAGCACAGCAAGCGAACACCCATGGCTAACTACGAGTAGAAAGCACACGGGTGGACACCGGTTCCACTCGGAGGTTATAATACCTCGCAAATGTGTTCGGTGTCGCCCAGCCTGCAGCTCTGCAAATGTCTGCAACAGAGGCGCCGTGCGCCAACGCCCAGGAAGAAGCAACACCCCGAGTGGAGTGAGCTCGCAACCCGAGAGGGCACGGCTCGCCTTGGGACTGGTACGCCAAGGCGACGGCATCCACTATCCAGTGGGCCAACCTCTGTTTGGAGACAGCCTTTCCCTTCTGCTGACCTCCAAAACAGACAAAGAGCTGCTCAGAGCTTCTGAAGCTCTGCGTGCGGTCCACGTAAACGCGCAGAGCACGAACGGGACACAGCAACGCAAGGGCTGGGTCTGCCTCCTCCGGGGGCAGTGCTTGCAGGTTCACCACCTGGTCCCTGAAGGGAGTGGTGGGAACCTTGGGCACATATCCCGGCCGGGGTCTCAGGATAACCTGAGAGTAGTCCGGCCCGAATTCCAGGCACGAATCGCTGACCGAAAATGCTTGCAGGTCCCCAACCCTCTTGAAGGAGGCGAGCGCGGTCAGGAGCACTGTCTTGAGAGACAGATGTTTCAGCTCGACTGACTCTAGGGGCTCGAAGGGAGCTCCCCGTAAGCCCCTCAGGGCAACGGAGAGGTCCCAGGAGGGAATGAGGCGAGGCCTAGGGGGATTTAACCTCCTGGCGCCTCTGAGGAACCTGATGATCAGGTCGTGCTTTCCTAGTGGCTTGCCGTCGAGCACATCGTGATGTGCTGCGATGGCGGCCACATAGACCTTCAGGGTGGAAGGGGACAGCCTCCGTTCCAAACCCTCTTGAAGGAAGGAAATCACAACACCGACCGTCCGGAACAGTACATGCTTGCCTTGCAGCAACGGTCGAAACCGGCGCAGCGCAAGGAGTACTGCCAGCAACTCGAGGCAGTTGATATGCCAATGGCGATGGGGTCCTGTCCAGGAGCCCGACGCCGACTGGCCACTGCATATGGCACCCCAGCCGGTGGTGGAGGCATCTGTTGTAACAACAAAATGCCTGGACACTTGTACTAGGGGCACCCCGGCCCGTAGAAAAGCAAGGTCCGACCACGGGCTGAATGTGCGGCGACACTCCGGTGTGATGACCACACGGAGTGAGCCACGGTGCCATGCCCACCTCGGGACCCGGTCGTGAAGCCAGTGCTGAAGCGGTCTCATATGAAGCAATCCGAGCGGCGTGACCGCGGCTGCGGATGCCATATGCCCCAGGAGCCTCTGAAATTGTTTCAGTGGGACCGCTGTTTTCCGCGAGAACGAGTTCAGGCAGTTCAGCACTGACTGTGCACGCTCGTTGGTGAGACGCGCTGTCATATTGACCGAGTCCAGCTCCACACCGAGAAAAGAGATGCTCTGCACGGGGCAGAGCTTGCTCTTCTCCCGGTTGACCCGAAGCCCCATCTGGCTGAGGTGCCTGAGCACCAGGTCCCTGTGTTCGCACAACTGCTCTCGCGACTGGGCCAAAATGAGCCAGTCGTCGAGGTAGTTGAGGATGCGAACGCCCACTTCCCTGAGCGGGGCAAGGGCCCCCTCTGCGACTTTGGTAAAGACGCGAGGAGACAGGGACAGCCCGAAGGGTAGGACCCTGTACTGATATGCCCGCCCCTCGAACGCAAACCGTAGGAACGGTCTGTGTCGAGGAAGGATCGAGACATGAAAGTACGCGTCCTTCAGGTCGATAGCTGCAAACCAATCCTGGGCGCGAACGCACGTGAGAATGCGTTTCACCGTGAGCATCTTGAACGGGAGCCTGTGAAGGGCCCGATTCAAGACACGCAGGTCCAGGATTGGTAGTAACCCCCCGCCTTTCTTGGGTACTATGAAGTAAGGGCTGTAAAACCCAGACTTCATCTCGGCTGGAGGGACAGGCTCTATTGCGTCCTTCGCCAAAAGAACCGCAATCTCCGCCCGCAGGACAGAGGCGTTGGGACCTGTCACCGAGGTGAACAGAATGCCGCTGAACCTGGGGGGACGCCTGGCGAACTGAATCGCATAGCCGAGTCTGATTGTCCGAATGAGCCAACGGGACGGGTTGGGAAGGCGTAGCCACGCCCCCAAGCTCCGTACGAGTGGAACCATTCGGACAACAGAAGTACCCACGGGGGGGCAGCATGGAGCACTGTGGCCCAACTCGGGAGGCAGTGCGTCCCGAAGTCGAGGCTGTGAGTGGGGTCCACTCACATGGCTCCGAGTGGGCAGGGTGGCGTGGGAAGGCATTGCGTTCCCGGGGTGCCAAGACCCTGCCCGTGGCGAAGGAAGGAATGGCTGATAGAGCGGAACAGAAAAAAACAACACAGGGCCCGGGGGAAGGAGCGGAGTGGTCCCCGTCTCCTGAGCAGCCTCCGAAACCTCCGGGTCTCCCGTCTCAGGGCCGCTTCTTAGCCTTCTTCTTTTTAGAAGGAGGCTTGGCGGTCTGGGCGGGGGGCGTGGCCTTCCTGCGGGTGACTCGAGGAGGATGGGAGGGTTCCAACCTCACAGGAGCCTGAGCTGCAGGGGGACGCCCTCGGCGAGGAGCAGACGGAGGCACGGCCCGAGGCGGATTGGTGGCATCATCACGCCTGGGCAAGATGTGTTTGATGGCCTCCGTCTGTTTCTGCACCGCCGAGAACTGCTGGGCAAAATCCTCGACGGTGTCGCCGAAGAGGCCGGCCTGGGAGATGGGGGCGTTAAGAAAGCGAGCTTTGTCGACTTCCCTCATCTCAGCCAGGTCCAACCAAAGATGCCGTTCCTGGACCACCAGAGTGGACATCGTTTGACCCAGGGCGCGTGCCGTGACCTTCGTCGCCCGGAGGGCGAGGACGGTCGCGGCGCGCAGCTCTTGAAGCAACCCTGGACTTTAGCCTGATGGACCTGCAGAATAGTCATGGCGTGCAGGGCAGAAGCCGCCTGTCCAGCAGCGGAGTAAGCCTTGGCAGCGAGAGCGGCCGTGGTCTTACCCGCCTTGGACGGTAACCGCGGACGATTCCGCCAGGTGGCCGCGGACTGCGGGCACAAGTGCACCGCAATCGCACGTTCCACCTGCGGGATGTCCACGTATCCCTTGGCGGCTCCTCCATCGAGGGTAGTGAGAGTGGAGGAGGCAGAAGACCGCAGTCTGGCAGTGTGAGGTGCCAACCAGGTCTTCTGGAGCTCTTCATGCACCTCCGGGAAGAACGGCACTGGGGCAGGACGCGGCTGAGCGCTACGGCCCGACCCCAGACACCAGTCATCCAGCCGCGAGCGCTCGGGACACGGTGGAGGGTTCCACTCGAGCCCGATGCCCGTGGCGGCCCGGGCAAGCACGGCTGTTAACTCAGAGTCTGCCTCCGACTGAGCAACCGCCCCTGAGGGCGGAAGCTCGGAGTCATCGTCGGACTCTGAGCCGTTCAACCCACTCCCCGATGCAGCGATCGACATCCGAATGCATATGTTTTCAGAGGAGCAGTGATAAATGAAAGACGTCTCAACTATCTTACCAGTCACATGAATGCTGTGCGATTCAGAATGTTGAACCCAGACCACTACTCTACAGGTTTATGGAATTTAAAGTCCATTTACTAATATATATTAAGTTACATGATTGTACATTCTGCCATAAAGACAGTATAAAACCATATCACAATCAGAGCATGATTTACTTGCATCAAACAACTCTGTTAGTATTATTATTGTTATATTTAATTTATTGCAACACATTAGTATGGAAATTATATTATCAGAAAACTACACGTTTAACATTGCCAGGCTTTTATTTGCTTAATGGAATGACTGAGCTGTACATCTATATTCTTTGGCTGCACTGGCTGGTTTATGGCTGCTGTAAATTTATTATTTTTTTTTTTTAAAGATTCAATTCAAGAGGCTTAATTTCATAATCCATAGAAGGAAGTAAAGTACGGGAGACAGGAGTAAGTTTGGATAGTTCTTGCCTGAGGAGTGGAGCTGTAAATGGGAAGAGCTGGAAAAGCAGCAGGACTGTTTTTGCGGGCGCTGTTGTTGATCGGGCGGAAAAACGGCGGACGAGGAAGTGCGTGCGGCGGCGGCGGCGGCAGCCTGTGGATTAGCGTGCTGTAAATGTTTATGTTCAGGACATCAGGTCAGAAGAGAAACTTCTGAGTCTTGCTTTTATGATGTTGAAATGTTTGTTGGCATGCTGGAACTGTTGTTAGAACTAAAGAAGATCGGAGAGTTTAGCTTTTGATGATCTGCGGGAGAAATTAATTCCAGAGCTGGAGAGGACTTGACGTAGCCTGTTGGCGGACCATTTGAAATGGGTAGAACCAGTGTATTAGTGGCGGTAGAATGAAGAGTGTGTAGAAGACTGATGAGGCGCAGTTAAACGGGCGATCTTGAGGGTGGAGGAGAGAGTGGTTATCCGGAGCATAGTCTGTGTGAGCGCTCAGAAAGAGCATCCATGTTTGGATCTGTGAGATCCGATCTTACGTGAGATGTGACTGTTGGTGTCTTGGGGAAAGTTCGTCATCTGAAGGGGGATGGTGGAATTTCCGTGGTGTCAGACATTGTTCAGTACGGCACTACTGGATGCTGAAACAGCTGAGACTGAAGAGAGGTAAGCAGCTGCTTATATACTCTGGCTGTTGATTGAAAGATTAGATGGGCTCGCTCCTCCCTAAATTACGTTTAGGAACTTCACTTATATATAATATTATTCCTTTCAGTGTACCTAATAAATAGTCTTTTATCAGTTATCAAAAAAATTATAAAACAAAACATCCTCTTTAGCACCTTTAAAGGGGAGCGCACAAGCCTAATGTATGTGTATGTGCAAGACTTCAGAGTCTTATTATTTTTTTTTTTTAATAAATGCAAGGATAGAATACAAACAACATTTATCACATTGAAGAGCATTAGAATTAGACAATGTTATACATCCCATAAAACACTGATTACATTGCTTTCATGCACTCTACTTTACAATACAGTCATTAAGTACTAGACCAAATTTTAGTCATTCAAATAAAGGAATATTTCCAGCCCAGAGTGAATTATTAAAAAATAACTAGTTTGATTGTTTTAAATGAGTCATATCATCCAAGTTTGAATGCAATGAAGGGATAGAATTATATTGTAGTGTTTTCCAATGATTCTTCCAGCAGTAACTTCAGCAGTGTGCAAATCCTCATCTCTTGACTGTTTCAACATAGTCAGTGCTGACAAATGCCTCACTCACATAATGTTGGATATTACAATGGAAGATTGCATACATGGTAGGGTATCGTGTGAAGGCTGAATAAACCATTTGAAATATTGATCTTTATTATCAAATTCAGCCTAATCTAATTTTGGCAACTTCCATTGAGAATAATGCAGGTGGAAAATCAATTATGCTACTAATTGGAACTGGATGTGACAACATGTGGACTGTGAGAAAGGTCAAGTTTATGGATAATATTGTTTTTCTGTCTTTATAATAGGATATATTTGGCAGTGACTGGTATTCACTGCAGTTGGACAGAGCTCTGCGCTGGGCTTTTCAGGATGTTGGTGTTTATATTCTAGATGTGTGGCAAATGACTGCATGCCACTACAACAAAGAGAACATTCACCCAGGCCCTGTCATCATTAAAAATGAGATTGACATTTTACTCTCTTTTATTTGTCCTAAATAAATTTAAATTAAATTATCTTGACAATTTTGTGTTTTGTGTTGACAAATTTGTGTCAAAGACCTCATTTTATTTTATATCATCCTTAAATTTGAAACATAAAAAATAGACAGACACCAGAAACTAATGCTCAACTACACCACCTGGAATACACCGGGAACGTCTCGGTTACAAAGGTAACCCTCGTTTCCTGAGGGAGGGAACGGAGACGTACATCGGACAAACCGACGAATAGGAATCTCGCTACAGAGGCCAATCTTCTTCGAGTGTAACTAAAACAAGCCAATGCACATTGGCATGCAATCATATGCAGCAGCTGCTCGCCTCACAGCGCAGGTATATAATAAGCAGCTGGTGCCTTGCATCTTCAGGTTTTCGCTGAGGAGCCGAACAGGTTAGGCGGGGGTCTAACGACTGTGGCGATGGGACGTACGTCTCCATTCCCTCCCTCGGGGAACGAGGGTTACCTTTGTAACCGTGGCGTTCTCATTTAGTCAGTCACGTTCAACATAGGTCAGACAGACCGACAAATAGGAATCCCTAACAAAGCACCACAGGGGCTGCCCCCTTCCAGCACTCTGTGCAAGCCTCCTGTACCCCCTTGCCTACGGATGGTGGGACAGGGCTAAAACACAGAGAGTGTCGATCACTGCTGTTCCCCAAGAAACCCATTCAGTGAGACTATTGGATAACACTGGGAAAGCGTACCCTTTCACTGGAAAGGAACGCTGCGAAAGCCACATCCTTCCCCGAAGGAGTTATGTGTAGAAGTACGTATTGACTAACCCTGTACTACATATGGAAGTACGGGGGTGACTCCAACCTGTTGAGAGGTGGGTTCTCCCAGAGGGAAAGACACAGTCACAGACTACACATATGGATTCCCTGTTGGGTCACACATATGGTACGCAGCCTAAATCTGGTTCTCAAGGATACAACGGACTATAGCCCTGGCGCCAGACTCCGCCACGTCGGCTGCCAAAGGGAGATCGAAGGACTCAACAGGGTCTGCCTTGTAGGGACTCTCTGGAGTAATAAGCCCATGTAAGCGTAGCAAGCCGACACTAAGCCGAGGCCTCTCCGTGCCTCTGACCTGAGGTGAGAACACGGGAGGAGACCGGCTCGACATGAAGGCTATAGAATCTAGCGAATGTGTTAGGTTTCGCCCAGCCCGCAGCTCTACAAATATCTGTCAGCGAGGCGCCACGAGCCAGCGCCCAGGAGGATGCAACACCTCTCGGTAGAGTGAGCATGCAACCTGAGTGGGCAGGGCATGCCTTGTGCTTGGTAAGCTAAGGCGATGGTGTCCACTATCCAGTAAGCCATCCTCTGATTGGAGACCTTCTGCTGGCCTCCGTAACAGACAAGAGCTGGTCTGAGGTCCTGAGGCTTTGAGTTCTGTCTATGTACAGTCACAAAGCGTGAACTTGTCAGAGCAAAGCCAGGGCTGGGTCTGCCTCCTCCGGGGGCAGCACTTGCAGGCTCACTACCTGGTCCCTAAAGGGAGTGGTAGGAACCTTGGGCACATAGCCAGGCCAGGGTCTCAGTACTACGTGGCTGTCGCCCGGCCCAAACTCTAGGCAGGATTCATCAACCAAAAATGCCTGCACATCTTGATAGAGGCCAATGCAACCAGCAGAAAAGTCTTCATAGACAGAATCTTTAAGTCTGCTGACTGCAAGGGATCAAAGGGAGCATTCTGGAGGGGGGTTGAGGAGGATTTAACCGTCTCGCCTCCCTAAGGAACCTGACGACCAGGTCGTGCTTACCAACAGACTTGCCATCGATGTGGTCGTGGTATGCAGATATAGCGGCAGCATGAACTTTGAGGGTGGAGGGAGACAGCATACGCTCCAATACTTGCTGCAAGAAGGAAGGCACGACCAAACATCTTCGGGGGTCTTCTCAGCAAGAAGAGCACCACTCGACGAACAGGTTCCACTTCAAGGTGTAAGCACGTCTCATAGACGGTGCATGTGCCGAAGTGATTGTGTTAACACTCTGAGGTCAGAGGTATCGCCTTACCAGTGTAAAAGAGACTCAAAATACTCCGTCAATGTTGCACATACAATTAAGAGTTAAGAGTTTAATCTGTTGAATATCTTCTTTTATGTGTGTACACTCAGAGTAAAAACAAAATGTTGTGCTTTTTGTAAAATAAAGAAAACTAACCTGAAGCGTGATCTGTCATCTCCCTCTGAACGAAGTCCAATCTGATAGTTCTTAGAAAACTATGATAGAGTGAGTTTCTGGATAATTCATTAAATATACTGAATACTTGTGTGTCTGATTGGTCCAGACGCTACACAGTTCTCATGCAATATGGGTGGAAGAAACATCTTTCTGAAGATGAAAAGCATGAAATGGTGCAATGTTGTGCAAAAGGCATGAAAACAACTAATATTGCAACCCAAAACTGTTAGCTGGGCCCCAGCAAAAAAGAACGTTCCCCTTAATGTGAGTATTTGGTTCCTGTTTTTTTTTTTTTTTGAGAATCAATTAATAACAATTGAATTTATATCAGCATAGTTAAATAATAAGAGTTCTGTACATGGAAATGACGTACAGTGAATCTCAAACACCATTGTTTCCTCCTTCTTATGTAAATTTGATTTAAGAGACCACTGAAATCTCAACATAACACCGACTGTAATGCAACAGTCGCGATCATTAATATGTACGCCCCCAACTTTTGCATATGCCAGCCCATGTTCAAGACATTAGACAAGCCAGTATTAACGTCTGGAGCTGCACAGCCGAATCACCAGAAGTTATAAATAAATACCATACTTACATGATCTGATATGCTGCACCACGAACACTTTGTAAAGATCCACATTAGATGTGTGAACTTTGTTTATACAATGTATTATGGAGTTGCGAGCTTGGGGGTGGGGAGTGCAAGCATTTAAAGGGGACACACCGAATCGGCGCATTTTTAATTATGCCCCAAAATAGGCAGGTAAAAAATGTAATAATAAAAAAATCTATGGGGTATTTTGCACGGAAACTTCACAGACACATTCTGGGGACACCTTAGACTTATATTACACCTTGTGAAATAGGGTTCTAGGGCACCTTTAAACAAATAACTGCTCCGGTGCTCCCACTTCTGTCGCACACAGGTACTGTGCAGATGGTCAAATTCTAAAGTTACAGTATCCTTTATCATGATATCAAGAATAATTATAAATTGCTTATTAATATTTCAACAATAAAATATGTCACCAGAAAAAAATAAATAAAATCTTCTGTGTGTGCTTTAATAAATACATGATTCACGTGTTTTCACTTTACATTAAGGTGCACTTTCACAGGTTATTAATGTTTATAACTTGTTCATAAATGGTTCACATGTGATCACTTTACATTAAGGTTCACTTTCATAGGTTATTCATGTTTAATACTCAATAAATGGTTTACAGTTTTCCACTTTACATTAAGGTTCACTTTCATAGGTTATTAATGTTTATAACTAATGAATAAATGGTTCATAAGTGTCCACCCTACATTAAGGTTCACAGTTAACTAATACTGGAACTTTTCATTATTAATATCTCATCAAGTTATGGTTATTGTCTTATGTTTTATTTTTAAAATAAAGTTGGAATTTCATCGTAAAAAAAAACAAGAAATCAGTTTTTATACACTGCTGTGGATAGGCATCATGACCTTTTTGGAGAGTATCATGAGCAAGACAGAAACTTCTGGCAAGAAACATATTAAGAAATGTGGCAGTCATGAGATATTAATAAGAAAACCACAAATACAACATCCTTCAGTCTAATAGTCTGATAAATTTTGGAATTTATCTAGGAATTCTGGTTTTGGCTTAAATAAGTGTTAGTAAATACATTTATTAAGCATTTATAACATGTGAGTTAAAAACGGCTCACTATTCGGCAGGTATTGCATTAAAGTCGCCCTTTTTATTCATGCAGTAATAACTGCATTATTAATGATTGATAATGCATTTGTAAATTACTTATTACTCATTAACAAACACCTTTATAAACGCTTTACAAAGGGAACCTTGATGTAAAGTATTACTGAAGAATTATTATTAAAGAATTAGGAGTAAAGTCACATTTAAATTATATAGTTTTTATATTTTATAGTTAAAATAATTCCGCAACCCACTTGCGGAGTTTGGCAGTCTGCATGACACGCACAGACAGCATACTTAGTATAGCATATGCTGTGGTCTCCACAGATTCAGCTTTACCCACTAATTTGCCTCTGCCACCCTTGGCAATCCAGAAACACTTGAGAAAAGGTGAAACACAGGTGAGAAAAGATGATGCATGGATTGGATAATATGATAACTGAGCTAAATAATTGTGACCGCATTTTTTCCATCTTCTGCAGTTTTTAAGAATATCTTCTGCTATGTTAAGTGAATTAGGTTCTAAGAGAAAGAGTTCAAGATGTAAAATTGCTGGTAATAATTTAATTACTAACTGTTGTCACAATTAGAAATGTCTTTTAGCTTCTGCTTCAATCGCTGGGCTTCTGCACTTTCATGGTCATGAAAGGTCAAGGCATAAGCTGTGATGGCAAGCGAATAGGGACTCTCTAAAGCATCAAACTGCCACTCTAGATAAGACTTTGCTTCATCTATAGCTGCTCTCTGGAAATAAACAGAGGTTTGTACACTTTATTTAGTAGTTAATGAATAGAAGAAATACTCTGCCACTATTAATATGTTACCAGTTCTGTATCACTTCCCAGCGCATACACTTTCAAAGTATGGTTCATTGATATAAGGAGAAAAGCAGTTAAGGGGACGTCATCTTTGGCCTGTCCAACTCCTTCCTGAGGGCAAATATTTGTCTATTTTCAGTCAATGTTAGCAATCAATATAGAACAAATAAAATAAAAATGCCCTTTTGTTGTACCTTCATTCCTCTGTCATATAGGCGATTGGGATCATCCCATGCACAGTTGCTCTTCTGTTTGGAAATGAGATAAGACATGGCCTTCTGAATAGGTATGGGTATTTTTGGCAATTTTTCATTTTGATCATTGATAGGTTTCAAAAATGAGTAATCAAGTACTCGGGGGGCAGGGCATGGCCATCATGGAGATATTGAAAATACCTGAAGACTGTTATGAAATTGAATGTTAAAAATAATTTTAAAAAAATGACATGGAAACCTGTCTATGAAAACATGAACATGTGATTAGAACACTGTTTGATTATGATTATAATGCAGCAATGTTATTAAGAAGCATCTAAAAGGATAATAGCTGCCTGAGGTGAAGAGTGAATTTATGCCAATAAACTGAAGCCCGTTCTATGACAAATCCTATGATATTAATCAGATATCCTAGATACATAACATAGACATAACATTGCTATTTGTATTTGCAAAAAAAGGATGCAAATGCCAGTGAACTTTAGGTTACGCGCTATACCCCGCTAGAAATTTTACATTCCCAGAACATTCTCAGAAAGTCCCCGCTGTTGTTAATGACGTTGCCTAGTAACGTTCCTTGTACATTCAGAGACGGTCACGATGTGGAGTTCTTTTAAGGTTTGGGGGACGTTTTTTGGTGGACCTTCACAGAACATTCAGGACGTTCACTGGACGTTTAGGGAACCATATTTTATTTGGAATTGTTCTCAGAACGTCCCTGCTGCCCTTGTCAAAAAATTGAATTGAAAATTAGAGTTAAATTGACTAACAAATGTAACTGTTCAAACAAAAACAAATTTTTCTTAAATGTCTTACAAACAAACAAAAAAGCTCTTTACAGATCTTTCCTCGATTATTATTATGAATTTTTTTCTTTTAAATGCAAATCTCTTGAAGTATGTCATTAGCTGACAACAGCACATGCATGAGCTTATGTAAATACTGTATCACTGCATCAGCAACTATACAGTTACTGCAGCCTTTATATAAAGCAATATGCAGCAGAACATCAGTGTTTCTGGATCATCACTGACTGAATCACAGGCTCTACTCTCCAGCACAATGGTAACCTCACAAAACTTAAATAACAGAAACAGAACATTAAACACTAACAGATCTCTTTAGATTTCAGCATCTTCACTTATTACAAACCACTCTGACTTTATTTCTTTCATTCAAAACTTATTAATGAGGTGTTGATTTATTATTAAAATGTATAAATGCCACTGTTATGGAGGTAAGCGCTTGCTTCAGTTGGGCTCCTGACCCTTGATGTTTTAACTTTAAAGTGTTTCTAAAGCACATTTATTAGATAAAAAATTGTGAGAAAAACAGAAATTTAAGAGCCATATAATATGTTGTTTATTTAGATAAAAAAGAACATCAGAATGGTTTAACCTGTAATGTCTGTATGTAGTAATGCAGTTAGACAGACAGGGGCGTAAATCGCGGGGGGGACGGGGGGGACATGACCCCCCCTATCTGAGTGCTGTCCCCCCAAAAATATATAATTAAATACCACTCTAAGTATTGTAAATAAAATATATATATTTAAAATAATTGTGTAAGAAGTAAAGCAATACAAACGCAAACAGGCGTTTTAAGTTTAGAAACATTTTGAGTCACCCCTCCCTTGCCTCACAGTGGTTTGGTCCACCGCGCACGTCACACTCGTGCGTGTAGAAATCCGGCGGCGCCGGCGGGAGAGAAGACAGACGGTAACGTTAGTTGAGAGGAGCTCTAGTAAGTCGGCTGTTAAGGCTATTTCATTCAAAAACATCGGATGAAGTTGTTATTTTTGCTTTAATGCTGACGACGCTGAGTAATTAGTCATAACAAAAAAAGCAAGATGATAACATGTTTTTTTTTTCCGTGAGTCTGCTATTTTAGCAATTATAATGTTACCTAGCGTGTTTGGTAGCTTGTTTACAATAGCTTGTTGGATACTATGTCACCCACACCAACAACAATTAACAGTGTGATAAGAATATGTGAACTGTAATAAGGCTAGAAGATTTACTGTTGTGTGTTGGGTTTTGCTCAAAGTATATTCATCGTATTTTTGGTGACTTAAGTCGACAGAGCCCTCTGCTATGAACACTAAAATGCAGATCAAAATCATTCTAGATGTTGGCAGTGTGCAAAGCTACATCTGATAACAAAATCTTTCTGTAGGCCTAAAGGAGAGCATATCAATACAAAATACAGGGTATTGTCCTTTGGACAAGTAAATTGGTCACTTGTCCGACCAAAAAAGTTGTCTGGAAAATTTTTTTTTTGGTGTAAATATAATTTATTCTGAAGCTATATACTCAACAGTGTTCCGTCAGCTTTTGCATATTTATATCTGCATATTTGTGATATTTACCCCAAGGGCATTTTTTTCCCCTAATCTTATTTCATTTTTTTTTTTTTTTTTACATTTGATCAATAAATTCAATAAGAAAAATAAAGCAGGACTGTTATGAATCAAATTAAATAATTTACACTGAAAAATTACAACTGCATTAAATAATGTTATGATATTCTTTAAATATTTTTGAATATACAAATAAGAAATGTTGGGAAAATTTAAACATGAAACTGAACTGGCAGTAGGTGGCGGCAAGTGACTGTCCTAGTCATTCATTCAAACGATTTGTTCAAATGGCTGATTCATTCAAGAATGAGGCAGGTGTTTTGGAATAGGCTATTACTGAATCTTTGACTCAACCGATTCGTTCAAAACGCTGAATCATTCATTAATAAAATATTTATTATTAAATATTTATATTATCCATTATCAATCGCCACTTACACTAAATGTAATAGAATCATGCTTGCATTTTGGTGATTCCCTAACTATTTTTGTTATTGATGTTTTAATCAGGACAAGTAAAGCTCTCTTTCTCTTGCCCCTTCAAAAAATTAAGCGTTAATGTCGAGCCCTGATAAGCCTATGTGCCGGGGCTCAGCCCCAGACGGCCCCGGCTCAATTTAACCCCTGCATATATCCTTTATAAGTAAAATTGTGGCTGTATTATTTGTGTCCCCTTCAAAAATTGCTCTTGAGAAATTTTATGTTTATTGTCCCCCCTACTGTCCGATGAAATTTACGCCCCTGTAGACAGACTAAGTTATTTATATGTAAAAATCATACAAATGCCCAATTCTGAAACATACATCTACACTGTAAAGAAATTAAAGATCCACCTTTGTTTGTTGAGACTTTCTGGTGCATTTCACTTATAGTCAATAAGATTTCCTGTAGCAGTTTCATCGGCCAGCAATGGAAGTGTATTCTGATTGTTTGATATTCGCGGTTGCACACTACACAAACAGCGCGCTCTCTATCTGAGGAGCAGTGGCGGAGCCAGGGGGTGGCCTAAGCTTGGCCACCCCTTTGGCCACCCCGCTCACAACTGCTGTTTCTGTCTACTTTTTTGTTGACAAGAATTGAGTTTATTTAAAAGCAAAACCGTCTCTTTAAGACCACAAAACGGGAGATTTTTCAGACGCGCACTACGCGTTTTAGCGCCAGGCGCAAGTCAAACGCGCGCGGAAATGATACAGGTGCTGAATGAGCTTCAGCAGAACAACAGTGAACGGCAATATATACTGTAGCTTACGTAAATGTTTCTCAAGGTGGCTTGCAAGATCGCACACTTTTCAATCACGCGCAAATACGGCGCGCTGTATATTACTCACTATAAATGAAGCGCAAAAGTAACTACGAGCATGCAACGTCATAGTTCTGTCATCTATTAAGTCATGAAATAACCAAAAAGGCGATTAAAGCTGCGTTAAAACTGTGCATGCATGTATGCAGATCTATATATATATATGCGACTAAAATATTCTGCTATATGTGAAATCACAATATGGCACAAGCTGATATGTATTGTTTTTTTTAATGCATAAATAAATGTGAGAACTGTGCATTTGTACTAGAAGATGCTAATTTTGCGTTAATTTATAAAGTACAAACAAAAATGTATCACATTTAAATGCATAATTAATTTTCCATTCTGGCATTTATGTGCTGTTGACTTCTGCTTACGCATCAGCAAATGAGATTTCAAAAGAGAACATTTTTTTTTCTTTGTACTGAGTTTAATTTACGTATGATAGATCTGTTGCAATTATTTATTTTGACAATATAGAAAGTTAAACATTAAGTGTTTACTTTTTTGGTTAGTTTTTGAAACAGACAAACTCAGAATTTTTTAACTTCATTGAAATTCATTGAAGGTTGAATAATCTTTGAACTACAGAATGTAGTTATCTGCATGTCTCAACAATGGATAACAAGCTATTGGGGGTTTTGAGAACCAGAAATGACTGAACAATTCAGCTATAGAGTGAGCCCCTTTATTAATATGCCTGCAAGTGAGGAATGATAAAAAAAAAAAAAGAAAAGAAAAAAAAGAAGGTCAAATGCACTCAGCATTCCATGATCTAATTCACTATCTCAATTACAATTAAGTACAAATTAACTGTATTCAGTTGTGTTGTAGGCACAGTCCAGTACATTATAGTCAAACTCATTTTTATGTTGAAATAATGAATATTTCTGTGCCACCCCAGACTGGTTGCTGGCCACTGCCTGGCCACCCCTATGAAAAAAATCCTGGCTCCGCCACTGCTGAGGAGAGGCAGTTTACTTGTTTATTTAAGAGCTCGCGTCGTTTTCTGCCATTACATGAATGTGCTCTCGCGTTACGATAATGCCCTCTCCACCAACCTGCTGGTATGATTAAAATTATGCGCAATACCTGCAATCTCGCACTGTACTGAAACGAGTGACAGCAGGAGGTGTGTCAAACTCGCTGTCGGAGAGATGAGAGAATGAGCACGCGCCGCTGATAAAATATCAGGGTTTTCATTGGTCTGTTTACGATCGGATAACTTTATTGGCTACTGATACGCTGGTCAAAGGTTTCAATATTAATTCAAATTGTTGGCGTACTCAGTAACGGAATGTGATTTTACAAGTAGCAAAGTAGATTACTTAGCTTAATTTGTACTGAAGTACAATTAAAATTACAGATTAAAAAAATGTACTCAAAAAAGTTCAAAAACTCGAAAAAACTACTTAATTACAGCAACGTGAGTAGTTGTAATTCGTTACTTCCACCTCTGATCTTAACTACCATGTACTTACATCAAACAATAAGTACAATGTCCTTATTGTGTTCATATTGTATTGAAAAACACTTTTGCTGCTATTGAGGTGGATAGGGGTAAAGTTAGGGACAGGTTTGGTGGTATGGGTAGGTTTAAGGGTGGGTTAAGGTGAAAGGGATAGGTCAACGGTGTTATAAATGTAATTACAGTTCTAATTACAGATGTAATTACATGCAGGTATTTTTAAAATACAAGTACAATGTATGTACACAATAGGTGCATTGTATCAAATAATTAATTTAAATGTAAGTACTTAGCAGTTAATGCGACCTAATATAAAATGATTAGTAATATAGTAATTATTATTAAAGAATTGGAGAAAAAGATGAAGAAGAATTGTTTTATAATTAAATCCTTACCTTCTGTATCATAATCAAATCTAATATTGAGGCAAGTGAAGATTCACACGTCTAACATAATCATTGTTTTATTTTAATGAACATTTTTTGCTTGTTTCCATTTTTACCATACTTCAGCTGCTGTAGCTATTTTATTATATTAATTCTGAAAATTATTTATTCTAAATGATAAATTCTGAAATCTAAAGCTCCAAGTGTCTTCAAAACATACCACATCTGCATATACTCCAAAGAGTTCAGAAAAGAATAGGGGGTGGGTGTGTTAATAATGGGTTTCTTTTCCGTTTTGGGTTTGTCATGTTTTTTTGTTCTGTTTCCTTGCTTTCAGTTTGTTTCCATGGTTTTTCATTGGGTATCGTTAGTTTCTCTGTGTATTTATGCCATGTGTTTTGTTCAGTTTGGTTGTCCATTATCGTTGCACTATACCCGATTGTTTTGTTCATGTTTCTTAAGAGTGTTTTGTTTGTAGTTTTGTGTTAATAAACCTTTATACTGCTGTTACCACTTATTACATGTAATATGTTTCTTTGCACTTCATTTTGTTAACTTCATCTTTTTAAACAATGTCTACTAATAAAAATTTGAAAACGTCTCAGGTTACAGATGTAACCCTGGTTCCCTGAGTAGGGAACGAGACGCTGCGTGGTAATGCATTGGGAACCTTCTGCGTGATGTCGTCACTGAAGCACTCATGTATCTAACCAATCGCGTAGCGAGACGTCAGAGACGGGTGATGTCACGGACCAGGAAACTATAAAGCATACCCGGATGCAGAGCATGCTAGCTTCTGGATAAGTCTGAGACAAATGCTCGCAAGTATGCAGGGGGTACGGCAGGAGACGCAGCGTCTCGTTCCCTACTCAGGGAACGTCTCGGTTACAAAGGTAACCCTCGTTCCCTGAAGGAGGGAACGGAGACGTACGTCGGACAGACCGACGAATAGGAATCTCGCTAGAGAGGCCAATCTACTTCGAGTGTAACTAAAACGAGCCAATGCACATTGGCATGCAATCATATGCATCAGCTGCTCGCCTCGCAGCCCGGGTATATAATGAGCAGCAGGTGCGTTGCATCTTCAGGTTTTCGCTGAGGAGCCGAACCGGATAGGCAGCAGCATCAGCGGGGTACAGCGACTGTGGCGACGGGACGTACGTCTCCGTTCCCTCCTTCAGGGAACGAGGGTTACCTTTGTAACCGAGACGTTCCCATTCAGTCGGTCACGTTCGACGTACGTCGGACAGACCGACGAATAGGAATCCCTACCAAAGCGCCACAGGAGCTGCCCCCTTCCAGCGCTCTGTTGTAAGCCACCTGAACCCCCTTGCCTGAGGATGGTGGGACAGGGCTAACACAGAGAGAGTCGATCACTGCTGTTCCCAAAACCCATTCAGTGAGACTATTGGATAACGCTGGGAAAGCGTACCCTTCGCTGGGAAAGGAACGCTGCGGAAGCCACATCCTTCCCCGAAGGAGTTATGTGGAGAAGTACATATGGACTAACCCTGTAGGGCTGTGCTACATATGGAAGAGCTGGGGTGACTCCAACCCGATGAAGGGTAGGTTCTCCCAGAGGGAAAGACACGGGCTTCGTTTAGGAGCAACCGTGGAACCAACCATATGGGATCCCCGTAGGGTCACACATATGGAACCCAGCCTAAACCCGGTTCTCAAGGATACAACGGAGTATAGGCCTGGCGCCAGACGCTCCGCCACGTCGGCTGCCGAAGGGATATCGGAGGACTCGACAGGGTCTGCCTTGTAGGGACTCTCTGGAGAAAAGAAGCACATGTAGCGCAGCAAGCCGCCACTAAGCCGGGGCCTCTCCGTGCCTCTGACCTGTGGCGAAAACATGGGAGGAGACCGGCTCAACACGAAGGCTATAGTATCTAGCGAACGTGTTAGGTGTCGCCCAGCCCGCAGCTCTACAAATGTCTGTCAGCGAGGCGCCACGAGCCAGCGCCCAGGAGGATGCGACACCTCTCGTGGAGTGAACATGCAACCTGAGCGGGCAGGGCACGCCCTGAGCTTGGTAAGCCAGGGCGATGGCATCCACTATCCAGTGGGCCATCCTCTGCTTGGAGACAGCCTTTCCCTTCTGCTGGCCTCCATAACAGACAAGAGCTGGTCTGAGGTCCTGAGGCTTTAGGTTCTGTCTATGTACAGTCGCAAAGCGCGGACTGGACAGAGTAAAGCCAGGGCTGGGTCTGCCTCCTCCGAGGGCAGCGCTTGCAGGCTCACCACCTGGTCCCTGAAGGGAGTGGTAGGAACCTTGGGCACATAGCCAGGCCGGGGTCTTAGTACCACGTGGCTATCACCCGGCCCGAACTCCAGGCACGATTCGTCGACCGAAAATGACTGCAGGTCCCCTACCCTCTTGATGGAGGCCAATGCCACCAGCAGCAAAGTCTTCATAGACAGAATCTTTAAGTCTGCTGACAGCAAAGGCTCAAAGGGAGCAATCTGAAGTGCTCTCAGCACCAGAGTGAGGTCCCAAGAGGGTATGGAGAGGGGACGAGAAGGATTTAACCGTCTCGCCCCCCTAAGGAACCTGATGACCAGGTCGTGCTGACCAACAGATTTGCCATCTAAGTGGTCGTGGTAAGCGGATATAGCATCAGTATGGACTTTGAGGGTGGAGGGGGGACAGCCTACGCTCCAACCCTACTGTAAGAAGGAAAGCACGACTCTGATCGAGCATCTTCGGGGGTCTTCCCGTCGAGAAGAGCACCACTCGACGAACAGGTTCCACTTTGAGGCGTAAGCACGTCTCATAGACAGTGCACGTGCCGAAGTGATGGTGTTAAGTACCTCAGGGGGTAAGTCACCAAGAACCTCCGCATCCCGTCCAAGGGACCAGACATGGAGTTTCCAGAGGTCTGGACGCGGGTGCCAAAGAGTGCCCCGTCTCTGAGAAAGAAGGTCTTTCCTCAGAGGGATGGGCCAGGGAGGGGCTGTCGCGAGGAGTGAGAGTTCTGGGAACCAGGTCCGGTTGGGCCAGTAAGGCGCAACTAACAAGACCTGCTCCTCGTCCTCCCTGACTTTGCACAGGGTCTGTGCAAGTAGGCTCACTGGGGGAAACGCATATTTACGCAGGCCCCGGGGCCAGCTGTGAGCCAGTGCATCTGTCCCGAGTGTCCCCTCGGTCAGAGAGTAAAACAACTGGCAGTGGGAGGTTTCTGGTGAGGCAAACAGGTCTACCTGAGCCTCTCCGAATTCTCTCCAGATCAGCTGAACCACCTGGGGGTGGAGTCGCCACTCTCCTGGCAGCGTAGCTCGTGATAGCTCGTCGGCCACACGGTTGAGCACACCGGAGACATGAATGGCGCGGAGCGACCTCAGATGCTTCCGACTCCACAGGAGGAGATGGCGGGCGAGTTGCGACATGCGACGGGAGCGTAGACCACCTTGACGGTTGATGTACGCAACGGTCGCAGTGTTGTCCATACGGACCAGTACATGCTTGCCCTGAAGCAGGCCTTTGAGGCGGCTCAGAGCAAGGCGTACTGCCGGCAACTGGAGGCAATTGATGTGCCAATGCAGATGGGGTCCCGTCCAAACCCCTGAGACTGCATGCCCGTATTACGTGGCACCCCAGCCGGTGGCAGAAGCATCTGTGAACACCACAGCATGCCGAGATACCTGTTCTAGGGGCACTCCTGCCCGAAGAAACAAGGGGTCCGACCACGGACTGAAGGTTTGGCGGCACTCCTGAGTGATTGGCACCCGGAACGTGCCGTGCTGCCACGCCCATCTCGGGACTCGGCCGTGAAGCCAGTGCTGAAGCGGTCTCATATGAAGCAGACCGAGCGGTGTTACAGCCGCAGCAGCCGCCATATGCCCCAGGAGCCTCTGAAAGAACTTCAGTGGGACCGCTGTCCTGCCATTGAATGTATTCAGGCAGTTCAACACCGACCGAGCACGTTCCTCTGTGAGGCGTGCTATGTGCTCGACCGAATCCAACTCCATACCGAGAAAAGAGATCCTCTGCACCGGGGCGAGTTTGCTCTTTTCCCAGTTGACCTGAAGCCCCAACTGGCTGAGGTGTCTGAGCACCAAATCCCTGTGTTTGCACAACTGATCCCGGGTCGTCGAGATAGTTGAGAATGCGAACACCCTGTTCTCTCATGGGAACAAGGGCTCCCTCCACGACTTTCGTGAAGACGCGGGGAGACAGGGCCAGCCCGAAGGGTAGGACTCTGTACTGATATGCTCGACCTTCGAACGCGAATCTCAGGAATGGCCTGTGTCGCGGAAGAATTGAAACATGGAAGTACGCGTCCTTCAGGTCAATCGCTGCAAACCAATCTCGGGGACGGATGCACTCGAAAATGCGTTTCTGCGTGAGCATTTTGAATGGTAGCTTGTGGAGGCTCCGATTCAAAACTCGCAGGTCCAAGATCGGTCGTAACCCGCCGCTTTTCTTGGGTACAATGAAGTAGGGGCTGTAGAACCCCGACCTCAAATCGGCTGGAGGGACCGGCTCTATCGCGTCCTTCGCCAGTAGGACTGCGATCTCCGCACGCAGGACAGGGGCATCGGCATCTTTCACTGTAGTGAAGAGGACGTCCCTGAACTTGGGGGGGGAGCCGGGCGAACTGAATCGCAAAGCCGACCCTGATGGTCCGAAGGAGCCAGCGAGACGGACTGGGGAGCGCTAACCCGGCTCGCAGAGACCGTACAAGCAGGACCAAAGGGACCACCGGTGTACCCGCAGCAGGGCAGCGAGGTGGAACACAGGGACGCGGCTCGGGGGGCTCTCTTTGTGAGGCGGCCCGAAGCGGCGTCACAGTGTGCTAGGCAACACTTACCTGGCTCCACGGATGGACAGAGGGAGCAGTCGAGGCTTTGGCTGCCCGCTGCTCGCTGCTGTCCGCTGGCGACAGAAGAGGGGGATGAGAGTGGTGAGGTTTTTCTCCTCCCACTGCTCTCCAAACCCTCTTCAGACCTGGAAATGGAGGAACTGCTCTTTGAAATTTGGGTACCGCTGCCTCTTGGGTCAGTGGCGGAACAGAAACAAACCCAATAAAGGATTTACCACCTGGCCCTCCTCCAGGGGTGGAAGAGCAGCCCCACCCATCTCTGGGTCGCCCGTCTCAGGGGTGATTCTCACCAACCAGTTAAACAGCTGCAGAGACGGGAGGCGTCATCTCCCCGCAATGGATACAGCAGAGCCTGCTGGGCCGGAGTTTCTTGCAGGGGACGACACCCTTGGCGACGAGCAGACTGAGGGGCGACCCAAGAGGAACTCAATGGTTTGTCATGGGAAGCTCCCCGATCCGCTACTAACTGAGGAGAACTGCTGGGCTCAGTCCTCGACAGTGTCACCGAAAGGCCACCTCGTAAGATGGGAGCATTGAGAAAGCATTTAGCTTGACAACCTCTCACACCTCACAAGGTAAGCCAGGGGGCACTTCCGGACCACGGAGGTGGACATCGTCTGGCTGAGGGCCTGCGCCGTGACTTTGATCACGGTTAGTCAACAAGCGCAGCTCAACCCCAGCACAGAACTACCCTCATGCAAAAAGAGTGCCTTGGCCTCACATGCAGGGTGGGTGTGGTCTGTGTACAGCCACCCCATCCAAGAGGGTAGTGAGAGAGGAAAAACTTATGCAGATTGGCACCTTTGGCATTCCATATTTATGGCACCAATATACCCCCATACTGCCAAGTTTTCCATGCACATCTGGAAGACCCAGGAAAGCATGGCTGTAAACTCTGAATCTGAGTCAGCATAAGCACACACCATTACAGTGGGCAGCGTCACCCTCATTTCCAGAGCATAACAGCACTCTCTCCGATGCTGCAATCGACGTCTGTCCCTCAGCTGGAGCTCTGAATGAAATGCTAGGTTCCCCTATGAAAAAGGACCAGCAATCCAATCCAGAAACTGCACAGCTTGCAATGCGCTAGAGAGGGAGGGGCCCTAGGGGGTTGGTTCCCCGAAGGAACCCCTCAACCTCATGTCACCCAAGCCATATCAGCAAAGTAGACCTCTTCTGGTGCACCAGAGAGGGCGCTACAATGGAGATTACGCAAGGGAACCGCGCATCTAGAGCGCCGAGCGAGCGCTGGGTTGCCGTGACAACCCGCACTGCAGCCCGGCAGCTCGACGGCACACGACACGCAGAGGAGCGAGAGGTTTGCTCTCGCTGATCTCCACGGTCTCCCAGAGTGTCGGCAGACCCGCGGCTGTGCTATTACACACAAGCGGCAGCTGGCCAACAACAGAGGGGACTCAAGCTTCCCGGAGAAAGAAGAGTCACGACCGGCGTGTCGACGTGATCATGTTCTCATATGAAAACATGAACACCCACGAACATCATTTCAGCACGCGCCCAGACATGCGAAACGGTGATCGTGGCCGTCAGTGAGGACAGGAACGATCGCATCCAGAAACACAAGTAGGATGTCGTCTTTAAAAAGACGCGAATCTACTTGTGTAAGCTCTTTCAGGGACTTTACTCTTTTAGAAGTGCTGAAGCACGCAGGGGAACGGCCACCGCAACACAGACAGGGATTGTGCAGCCTGTCATGTGCTTTCTCTCTCTTTGAAGGCGCTCACTCTTACCAGCCGTAAAAACGGCTTTTCAGCGCTCAAAAGCGCACCGTACCGGCCGTGAGAACAGCCTTCTGACGCTGTCAAACAGCTATTTGCTCAAAAACGGCAAACGAAACAAAAACAGAAAAAGAGAGGACTTCGACCCCGCTGCTGTGCTGTTCGCCCGCACTCGGAAAAAAAGAGAAGTTCAACCAAAAAGCTTGACTCGTCTTCTAGCAGACACTCGCTTGCAGAGAACAGGAACAAACACTGTTCGGATCCGAAGCGAAAAGCTGAAGATGCAACGCACCTGCTGCTCATTATATACCCGCGCTGCGAGGCGAGCAGCTGATGCATATGATTGCATGCCAATGTGCATTGGCTCGTTTTAGTTACACTCGAAGTGGATTGGCCTCTCTAGCGAGATTCCTATTCGTCGGTCTGTCCGACGTACGTCGAACGTGACCGACTGAATGGGAACCAGGGTTACATCTGTAACCTGAGACGTTCCCTTTCGTGAGAACTGTCGACGCTGCGTGGTAACGCATTGGGAACGCTATCCCAACTGTGCCGTAGCGGCAAATACTTGCCAAGTTATCTTGACAGAACTGATGACCCCGGAGTGGAGCCGACATCAAGGTTATAAAACCTTACAAACGTGTGCTGGCATGACCAGCCAGCCGCGTCACAGAAGTCACCGATGGAGACACCTGACATCAAAGCTTTTGATGCCGCCATACCCCACGTAGAATGAGCACGAACATTTAAAGGAGAAGGCTGTCCGGCCGCATCATATGCAAGTGTGATGGCCTCGACCACCCACTTGCTCATCCTCTGCTTAGATGCAGGGCCCCCTTTCTTAGGGGACCCATAACAGACAAAAAGCTGATCAGACTTACGCCACAGGGCAGCTCTGTGGACGCAAGTATCCAAAGCCCTTACAGGGCAGAGCAGATTCAGTCTTTCCTGATCCAAGGATTTAAAGGGAGGAGGATAGAAAGCCTGGAGCACAATGGGACCTGGAACGTGGGTAGGGACCTTAGGGACATAGGCCGGTCTAGGATGCAGGAATGCTTTCACCATTCCTGGGGCAAATTCGAGGTATGAAGGAGCAACTGACAGTGCTTGTAAATCTCCTATCCTTTTCAAAGAAGTGATAGCAAGTAAAAAGATTTAGAGTGAGGAACCTCTCAGGGACCTCCTCTAGTGGTTCAAAGGGCGCCTCAGCCAACCCTTGTAAAACCACGGCCAGGTCCCAGACCGGAACCCTTGTGCGCACTGGAGGCCTCAACCTCAGTGTGCCACGGAGGAAGCGAGTGACCAGGGGGTCTCGACCCACCGAGAGGCCACCTACAAGGGGAATATGAAAGGCAGACATAGCCGCAACGTAAACCTTCAATGTTGAAGGGTATAAGCCCTCCGATAACTTTTCTTGGAGAAATGTAAGCACGTGGCTAACAGAAGCGTGGACAGGGTCCACATTAATGCGTCTGCACCAGGCAGAAAACAGATTCCACTTGTATGAATAAAGCTTCCTCGTGGCGGGAGCTCTGGAGTTTAATATGGTTTCCACAACCTCGGTTGGGAGACCAGCATCTACGAACCTGGCCCCCTCAGAGGCCAGGCCCATAGTTTCCATAATTCTGGGCGGGGATGTATTATCAGACCGCCCGCTTGTGACAGGAGGTCCTGTCTGAGGGGAAGCTCCATTGGGGAGCCGTCTAATAGGGACACTAGGTCCGAGAACCATATTCTGGTTGGCCAAAAGGGGGCCACCCGTATTAGGCTGACCCACTCCCGGCGTACTTTCTCCAGAACTCCCGGGAGCAAGGCGATCGGGGGAAATGCGTACAGACGCCGCCTTGGCCACGTCTGTACCATGGCATCCAGCCCCAGAGGTGCTGGATGGGTGAGGGAGTACCAGAGTGGACACTGGGTTGACTCCTCCGAGACAAAGAGGTCGACTTTTGCGCGACCGAAATTTTTCCATAGGAGATCCACCACTTCTGGGTGAAGTCTCCACTCCCCGGGCCTCGGGCCCTGCCTCGACAGGGCGTCCGCTCCCATATTATGGCGCCCCGGGATGTAAGCTGCTCTCAGGGAAAGGTATCACGTTGGACGCAGCTGCCATCAGACCCAGCAGTCTCTGGAACTGTTTTACAGTGAGTGACTGACCTAGTTTCACCCCTTTCACGGCTGCTAAAATGGCACTGGCGGGAGACAGATGTGCCCGCATCGTGGTGGAGTCCCAAACTACACCCAGATAAGTGATAGTTTGAACCGGAACTAGCACACTCTTTTTGGCGTTGAGCCTCAACCCAAGCCTCTCCATGTGACGTAGAACAACATCTCGATGCTGGACTGCCAGTTGCTCTGACTGAGCTAGAATCAACCAATCGTCGATGTAATTCAGTACGCGGATGCCCTGAAGCCTCAGCGAGGCCAGAGCCGCATCCACGCACTTCGTGAATGTGCCGGGTGATAACGATAGGCCAAACGGAAGAACCTTTGTACTGGTAAGCTTTGCACTTCCTGTGAGAAGGATGGATGGACACATGAAAGTATGCATCTTTCAGGTCTATCGCCACAAACCAGTCCTCGGACCTGATCTGTGGGATAATCTGTTTGAGTGTAAGCATCTTGAACTTGAGCTTCTGGATTGAGCGATTTAACACGCGTAAATCTATGACAGGACGTAGTCCTCCATCCTTCTTCGGAACAATGAAGTAACGGCTGTAAAAGCCTGACAGCTTGCTGGGAGGAGGGACCCTTTCTATAGCTCCTTTTTGCAAGAGTGTCATAATCTCTTGTTCCATCACCAGAGACTGCTCGTGGGTCACCACTGTGGGAAGGACCCCGTTGAATATGGGCGGGTGAGACCCGAACTGTATTCTGTAACCCTTTTCTATCATGAGCAGCACCCAATTTGATATATTTGGAAGTAGTTTCCACTCTGCCAAAAAAATCTACTAAGGGATACTATCTCTCTGGTGTTTTTTGAGCACTTGGCTTGGTGCTCTGACGCGGCGCTGGCAGATGACAACCGAATCAAGTGGCCGGCGGGGACCGCCGTGCCCTGACGCACACTGGGTGGCAGGGTTAATGGACTGATCCCCTGAGGGTGCCGAAGGGGAGCGGGGATTAGATGTACTTTTTCACGGCTTCCTCCGGAGGGGACCACCCTCATTGGGTCCTGACCCACAGATGTCAGGACCGCTTTGAAGCCTTCCTGGTGATGATAACGGCCTGCAGGTCCGTTTTGCCCTTGGAACGCTTCTTGTGAGCGGACAGACCCGATCCCCAAGCTGTTTGCGGGGGAGCTCGGGTGGCCACCGCCTGACCTGTTGCCGTATATGCTTTGCCCACCAAGCTTGATGTAGTTCTTAAGGGCTTGGTGGGCAACGTCGGGGCTTTTAGCGTTGATGCCGACTCGGGCGAGAGATAGCCCACGAGCGTCTCTTCAACCCGGGGCATCGCCGCATAACCGTGCCGTTTCAACCCCACTATATTGCTGTATACAGATGTTTGGGGGCTGAACACGCGATGTTGCACGGGCCTTTTCCACGACCTCGACACCTCAGAAACCGCAACGCGTGCTTCTGCCGCCTGAGAAGAGACACTGGGGCTGGCGGGTAAAGGGCGAGATAAGGCTCCATCTGCGAACCCCACGACGACAGCCGGCACTGCGCCTCAGCAGCAGCAGGACCCGATCCGCGGGGAACGCTCGCCGAGGCACCCTCCTCGAAGAGTGCCCGGCGAGATCTCAACACTCTGAGGGTTAGTTTCTCGCAATGCAAGCAGACAGCTCCCTCGAGAGCTGCCTGGGCATGCTCAACCCCCAGACAAACGACACACATATCGTGTGTGTCCCCATCAGGAATATATCTGGGACAATATATCTTCTGCCATTATAACTGTCTTATATATATATATATATATATATATATATATATATATATATGTGTGTGGTGTAGTGCAACTCTTGTCCTCAGACGAAGAGATATTTTGTCAGTAATAAGGAGACAAACAACACCAAATAAGACAGACAAGATAACATACAGCGCTTTGTTGAAGACACAGAAGCTAGCGTGCTCTGCATCCAGGTATGCTTTATAGTTTCCTGGTCCGTGACGTCACCCGTCTCTGACGTCTCGCTACGCAATTGGTTAGATACATGAGTGCTTCAGTGACGACATCACGCAGAAGGTTCCCAATGCGTTACCACACAGCGTCGACAGTTCCCACGAAAGGGAACTATTTATAATAGCAGTACAAGTAAGTGAGATTGCAGTAATCATCTGGGCTCAGTTGTTCAAAAAGTTAAATCTGAATCATTCAAGATCATGGAAACCCATCTTGCTTTTGTGCCATTTTTTCAAAGCAATAGTGGATTGGATCACCCTGATCTAGATAATAACTTTTTAAGGTTACCAAATCCAGATTACTAGTTTACTCTAAATGGGATTGCATATGTGATATGTGCAAGCAGATGTGCAAAATGTGCAACTAAATATGGTTAAGAGCATAAATAAAACAAAGGTTATTGATAAAAAGTCGAAAACTAGAACTGCTACTAAAATCAGTACCAATTCCTCTCTTCAGCAATTGAGACCAGAGTTTCATGCACGTTACAATAACCTTGTTTATATTTACCCTAAAACCACATCTGTGCTTTGCTACTAGTGACAGCCATTTCAAATACATGTTTCCCACTCATAATTGGAACATGCCATTTATTTAAAATGATGTGATGTTAATGAGTGGGTGCAGGTGCTGCTGATCAGAACTCTTGGGATTTGGGAACAAGTGGGTGGAGGATAGAGGTCTGGTGCTGAGAGTGTTTTTGCAGGGGTCTCCAAACTTGGTCCTGAATTTAGCTCCAACCCCAAACAAACACACCTGAACCAGCTAATCAAGGTCTAATTAGGCATACTAGAAACTTCCAGGCAGGTGTGTTGAGGCAAGTTGGAGCTTAACTCTACAGGACAGTGGCCCTCCAGGACAGAGTTTGGAGACAGACAGCAGCAGGAATATTAGACTGCTGTCCCTTTAAGAGTTCACGAACGGTGTTCAACGGACCCAATACTATTACACACAACATGGGTTCACTAGCGATTTAATGATTCAAAACTGACTGTGTTTATCTGAATACTCGCCAAGATTGCCTATGCCGCTGGTTTTGACATACTTTTGTATGTATTTGACATAGTTTGACATTTGTTTAGGCGCAGGAAGGTGCTTATTTTGGTACTTGTGACTCACTTATATAGATCAGTGGTGCGCGTGCTTTCGGTGTGAGCGTGAGACCTGCGGGAATGACTAAAATTATGCGCAATACAAGCACTATTTAACCGGAGCGAATGAGACGAATGAGAGAGAGGAGGCGCCCGCGCGGGTGTGTGTCGTGCAGCTGAAATTATTGCCTGAATCTCTGACCCAGTTTGTTTGTTGGTTTCGATGGTT
The DNA here is from genome assembly GCF_024489055.1 of Chanodichthys erythropterus. Lineage (NCBI taxonomy): Eukaryota > Metazoa > Chordata > Actinopteri > Cypriniformes > Xenocyprididae > Chanodichthys > Chanodichthys erythropterus. The sequence continues at coordinate 24,221,907 of NC_090237.1, forward strand.
GCAGTACGCTGTGTTTTCCACCAACTGGCAACCTGTGATGTCGAAATACTATTGGATAAACTGGCAACACAGACCAAAACAAAAACAGACATTCCGACACAAAACGCACATTTTCAAAGTAGAATATCTGGCTGTAGCATTGTTTTTCTGAGAAACAAGTAGTTGAACTTAGCATGTTTCCTAAATATCTGCGAACATATTGGGGTAATTTTATGCTTTATTAAAGTAAAATTCTTACATAGAGCCCCTTTAATAAAGAACGGCTGTGCATAGATCCGTTCATCTCACCTTTTTATTTCTGTTTGCAACTAAGCGTGACATCAGTAAACCCCATGTACAAAATTAATAAACTATTAGAACACAATAAAAACACTGATGGAAAACAACTTCATAGCCATGGAAGCCCATTTCTGCCACATTAGAAAAAAATACAATAAAAATAATGCCTTGGATAAATCACAATTATGACATATAAAGTTGAAATTATGGCATACTGAATAATAATTATGTCCAAATTATGAAATAGAAAGTTATAATTTTGACTTGGCTTAGTATATTCTGTCATCAGATGTCCAAATGGTCTATCCATAATGAACATGGAGTAGACAATACCCTGACCCTCTTAACCGAGGCCAAAGCCATGAGGAGCACAGTTTTTAAAGATAAAAATTTTAGATTAACTGAGAGCAAAGGCTCGAAGCCTCTCTGCAGAGGATAACACAACTGTAAGGTCCCAAGAAGGAACTTGTTGAGGGGTGAGGCGGATTGAGCCTCCTGGCCCCTCTCAGGAACCTGATGATCAGGTCATGCTTCCTAAGAGATTTACCATCGACAGGATTGTGGTGAGCCACAATGGCAGCCACATAGACCTTCAGGGTGGAAGGAGACAGCCTTCATTCCAACACTTCTTGAAGGAAATAGAGCACCGACCTGATCAAACATTTCCAGGGGTCTTCCTGACGAAAAGAACACCAAGTGACAAAGAGGTTCCACTTCAAAGCGTGGGAACAGTGTCTTCAAAATGTTATCTGAAGCGCTACAGAGCAAGCCGTACTGCTAGAAACTCGAGGCAATTGACATGGCACTGAACTCCGTTGCACATGGCATCCCACCCTGTGGCAGAGGCATCTGTTGAGACAACAACATGCCTGGAAACTGGTTCTAGAGGAACACCAGCCCATAGAAATGAGAGGTCCAACCACAGGGTGAAGATTTGGTGGCAGGCCGGAGTGATGGTCACTCGGTGCATGCCGTGTTGCCATGCCCATCTCAGGACTCGGCCGCGAAGCCAGTGCTGAAGCGATCTCATATGAAGCAACCTGAACGGTATGGCAGCCGCTGCAGATGCCATATGCCCCGGGAGCCTCTGAAAAAGTTTCAGTGGAACTGCAATGGCAGCCACATAGACCTTCAGGGTGAAAGGAGACAGCCTTCGTTCCAACCCTTCTTGAAGGAAGTAGAGCACCGACCCCATCAGGCATTTTCAGAGGTCTTCTTGACCTTAAAAAGTGACGAAGAGGTTCCACTTCAAAGTGTAGGTCTGCCTTGTAGACAAGGCTCTAGCCGAAGTGATGGTAGCTACCACCCGAGGTGGCAAGGTACATAAAACATCCAGAATGTATGTCTTGTGTTCGTTCATATATGTTTACATATATAGCACTGTGATCCTGTGAGGGATGACACTTAATTTCTTTGAATGTCTCAACATATAGTGGAATTGTCAGGGATCTACAAGGGAGGACTCAATCGCAGGATGAATGTTACAGGTTTATTGACAAGACAAGACTTAAGACTAGATATTGAGGGTGAGGAGGTGAACACAGTCCATACAGTAGGAAGGGGTGAGTAACAATGAAAAGCAAGCAGAGGGAATGGCCGCTGAGATCAGCCCAGGGTGTAAACAGGATGGTGAGCTTTGGTAGGTGTTCAATGGATTAATTTGAACTTTGCCTTACTCTTCAGTAATACTTTAAATAACATTAGGTTATGACAATATAGTGCTCAATGTACACGAGTGGCACTGAATAAAAATTTCCAACCAGATGTGCCTGACTAGTTTTCTGCTGTTTGTTTGTCATCTTTCATTTTCGTTTGTCAACTTCTATCATTTTTTTACACATACATCGCCAAAAAATATCACTGTTGCAAAACAATGTTCTATGTCAAAAGCCATAATAAAATATCAGGCTGGTGGCCCAGCTAAAAATCTTTTATGTTCTGGTAATGTTTTTTTCAGCTGCATTCTGATCCCATAATGTTATGCTAAAAGGTAGAATAACATCTCTAAAACATTCTATAAATGGTTAGTGATAACATTGTTGGAACTCCAGATGTTGCTCAGACGTCAAAATTCAGTTGAAAGTGAAAACCCAATCTTTGTTTAATGTCGAAATCCAGCGTCTTTAAATAACTCCAAAAATTGCACTTGGATGGATGCACTTTTTGGGGCTTCAAAATCTCATCTTCTATTCAATGCCATTAAAAAGCTAAGCTAGGAAGCTGGACATTATTTAATATAATGAATACAATGTATTCATCTCAGATGTATTCATCTGAAAGAAGAAAGTCAAACAAGATGGCAGCAGAGAGGAGGAGACCACACATTCCAATGAAGATATAATATATATTATATATAGTATATTATACAGTATGATGACAGGGAGTTGATAAAACGATTGAACTACACATTATGCTCACAAAATCTAACACATTTTTATTAATATTTAGATAAAGTGTGAACGTCAATTTCTTGTCCTTCCATAGACTGCCTTTCCAACTTGATCTTTTTACGCTTCAACAAGATTGCTTTATGTGCTGAACAGATTTAAATTAGGCTTTTATTCACATATAATTTAATTTAGGCTTTTATTAAAATCTAAATATTCATTAATTCACACATCAGTTATGGTAAAAGGAAGCTCAAGCATGCTTGCGTGATGTGCGAGAACAAATGAGGTTCATTCTTATGTATTACACAGCACGCTTGAGATTCCGCAAGAGCCAATGGGGTTTATTTTCGTGTGTTACACATTTGAGTTTCTGGAAGAGGTTTGTTCTTGCGCGTCAAGAAAGTTCGGTTTAGCTTCTGATTATGTTTGCCGATCAATTTTTATATGTGAATAAAATCTGTTATTTATATAAAGTGATCGTGTCTCTTCTACTTTTTTTTTAATTACTTTGTTCCGTTATTATTGCTTGTTGTTGTTATCTGTTGACGCTGTACAAGCAGAATATGGCAGTTGGTTGGTGTTGTATTTGTCCCGCCCCTCCTCCACTCTGATTGGACAGCTGGCTAAAAAGTGACAGTGATGAGCACAGTGTTTTACTCATAGACTGTAAAAAAAAATATGGACGTCACCCGTAGATTTTTCTACGGGTGACGTCTGTGACGTCACCCGTAGATTTCTGAAGAGCTTTTTTGATGCGAAAAAGAGGCCGCTGCCATCTTAGCAGTGCGTCATCGTGCATCACTCCTGGATAACTGAAAATGAGGCGAGACGTGGTTGGAACGGAGGTGCCTGGTTGCTGAAACCAAGCCCGCCTAGCCCAACGTGATCATGTTAGCAGGCAAAGGAGCTATCTATCTATCTTAGACACTTATCTAAAATACCAATAAAGATAAGTTATATCATTAGAAAGTTCTAAAAGTTTACTGTCAATATACGGTGTCTGTTTATGATACAGATGCTCCAGCACCAGTAATATTGTAATTTGTGTCGGGTAGGGATGGGTGATATCTTATCATTTGCAATATGCCATTGAAAATTCTCCTCGCGATAAAAATTTGTCTCCTCGCGATAATAACGATAAGTTATTTTCGTAGTTTTGTGCGCGACCCATTCACTGTTCACGTTCAGAAAACAAGGATGGCGGAAGGCGGAGTGTGTTATTGACTGTTTCACACTGAACTTCTTTACTTTCTCAGTGTCACGATCCATTGCTTATCACCTGCACTCACTTCACAATCACTCCACACTAATCACCACACCCAGCTGCACATCATTACCAGGACTATAAAGGACTCACACTCACACCACCAGTTTGCGAAGTCTTGATTACACCGTGTGTCATTTCCGAGCATTACCATTCCTGTCTGCCTGTCTGTTATCGTTCCTGCCTATTCCTGTTTTACGACCCATTGCTGCCTGCCTCAATCCTTGCCTGTACCCTGACTATGACTCTGCCTGTTCCTTATTGCTCCTGTTTGTTCCTGTTTGACCCTGCCTGTACGACCACGCTCACTTCTAATAAAACGCTGCATTTGGATCCCCTGCCTGAGTCTCCCATTCATTACAGAAGACTTCGCCATACCCAGATCCAGCAGCTTCGGTGAGCATGTCCAGCCTCAGCATGGACCCAGCATGGTGTCTCGTCAGCCTGCGTCAAGGTAACAGTACTCTCGAGGCACATATCCAGAAATTTTTGGGGATTGCTAATTTATCTGATCTGCCGGACCACGCCTTCATTGACTGCCACCACAACAACATCACATCACGTCTCCGCTGATCGCCCAGAGCAACGTCACGTCTCCGCTGATCGCCCAGAGCAACGTCACGTCTCCGCTGATCGCCCAGAGCAACGTCACGTCTCCGCTGATCGCCCAGAGCCCGTTCCAGCCAGTGAATCCGTTCCCGAGCCCGCTCCAGCCAGTGAGTCCACTCCAGTCCAGCATGCTTTCCCTGTCAGTCCTGTGATGGCCAAGAGGGCTGTCTTCACTTTTTATGTCTTGGCTGTCATGCGTGCGTGGAGGATGTACTCGAGCTCTATGGACTTGGGAGCAGTCTGCCAGCCCGAGCCCGCTGTTGTCCCAGAGCAGCCCGCTGTTGTTCCAGAGCAGCCCGCTGTTGTTCCAGAGCAGCCCGCTGTTGTCCCAGAGCGGTCCGCTGTTGTCCCAGAGCGGTCTGCTGTTGTCCCAGAACGGCCTGCTGCCGTCTCAGAGCGGCCTGCTGCCGTCTCAGAGCAGCCGTTTGCCCCGCTGGCCGCTTCGCTCTCAAGCCCGCCGGTCGCTACGCACTCAAGTTCGCCGCTTGCAACGCTCTCAAGTTCGCCGCTTGCAACGCTCTCAAGTTCGCCGCTTGCAATGCTCTCAAGTTCGCCGCTTGCAACGCACTCAAGTTCGCCGCTTGCAACGCACTCAAGTTCGCCGCTTGCAACGCACTCAAGTTCGCCGGTTGCAATGCACTCAAATTCGCCGGTTGCAACGCACCTCAGCTCTCTGGATGCGATGGACAAGATGGCTGTTTCGCCAGTGCCTACGGGCAAGATGGCCGCCCCTTTGGTGTCAAGGAACATAGGGGGTGTTCCAGCCATCGAGTCCGCTCCAGAACCTGTGCTACTTGCCCTGCCAGCGCCCCACGAGCTCCTTGTCCACGAATCGACCATGGCCACCGTTGATTTCCCCAAGAACTTTTTTGGGGGGGGCCATATACCAGAGGGTGGGGAGCTTGTGGGTGGGGACCCTGCACGGCCGCAACCATCAGCGTGCTCCGAACTGCAAGGGCCGCCCATGGACTATAAACCCCTATGGCCATTAATGGACTTTGACCCACCGTGGTCATCTTCGGACTCTGTCCTGCTATGGCTGCCTGAGCCACCTGACCCGCCGTGGCTGCCCGAGGCTCCTGACCCGCCGTGGCTGCCCGAGGCTCCTGACCCGCCGTGGCTGCCCGACGCTCCTGACCCGCCGTGGCTGCCCGAGGCTCCTGACCCGCCGTGGCTGCCCGACGCTCCTGACCCGCCGTGGCTGCCCGAGGCTCCTGACCCGCCGTGGCTGCCCGAGGCTCCTGACCCGCCGTGGCTGCCCGAGACTCCTGACCCGCCGTGGCTGCCCGAGGCTCCTGGACCTGCATTGGGGACCCCGTTCCTGTCTGCATGCAGGTCTCCAATGCACCCACCCTCCCTCCCTAGCTGTTCGTTTTACGCCGTGAGGATGCGCCTTCCGGGAGGGGGACGTTATGTCACGATCACGTCTGTTCCTGTCACATCCCGGACTACATTTCCCATGATCCTCCATTGCTTATCACCTGCACTCACTTCACAATCACTCCACACTAATCACCACACCCAGCTGCACATCATTACCAGGACTATAAAGGACTCACACTCACACCACCAGTTTGCGAAGTCTTGATTACACCGTGTGTCATTTCCGAGCATTACCATTCCTGTCTGCCTGTCTGTTATCGTTCCTGCCTATTCCTGTTTTACGACCCATTGCTGCCTGCTTCGATCCTTGCCTGTACCCTGACTACGACTCTGCCTGTTCCTTTTTGCTCCTGTTTGTTCCTGTTTGACCCTGCCTGTACGACCACGCTCACTTCTAATAAAACGCTGCATTTGGATCCCCTGCCTGAGTCTCCCATTCGTTACACTCAGGTTACTTTAACATGTTTGTTACTTTATCAGGATTTATTTGCAATTGTACTCTGTTGTAATTTTGAAACACAACTGAAGACATGGTTGGTTGGTTGGTGATTGTTACTTTTGCTGTTTGCACTATTTTTGCCACTGTTTGCACAATGAGAGTATAAATAAATACAGTATCTGTGTTTACATTTTAAACTTATAATTGATTTTAATTATTATTGTGTAATTGTTGTTGTGTGATGTTTTTCAGCACAGTCACTGGAACACAATTTAAACATAACATAATCTGCTATTTTACAGAAGAACAGAATTTATAATAATTTACATTATATATATATATATATATATATATATATATATACATACAACAGTTCTGTCTGGTTCTCGAATCTGATTGGCTGATAGCCATGCGATATTTCAGTGATAACAGCACTCCTATTGCCTTTTCACCGTTTGTATCACTCCGCTTGAAGTGACCGTCATGGCGGCCGATCAAATCATCCGTAATTTTTACAAATACTACTTCTTGTTCCACGAACTGTAGTTTTAATAGTTTTTTAGGCGATAATGTAGTTGTTTAGACCTGAAATATGTGACTCATATTTAATAACAGAGCCCATTTTACAATTTGTTTTGACGTTTTCGGAGATGCGATCTCGAGTGCGTCAGCGGCCGTTCAGTGCTTCTGTAACCGCCGAGAACAGCTTCATCTCGGCCAGTGGCTCTAATAGTGGTTAAACATGAGACATAATTCAATTTGAGTACATAGAACGGGCAATCTTTGGTCTTATTAATCTATTATTTTATATCTATTAGAGCAAGTCGAATTGTGCTATATTAAATTTGATAATAATAAACGTTATGTTACATCCTTATATAGCACATTGGCTACAACTAGACGGGACATATCAGACTCTTCTCCACTTCAAATACGTAAAACATTAAACTTTATAAACATATGTTTTTTTGAGTAAAGAAAACGCTTTACTTTTTTTTTTTTTTTTTTTTTCAAACATCAGATCTTTATTTACCTTTGCATTGCACAGAGGAGATGTCCAAACTGCGTGCGCACTACATTCAGAGGTGAGGCGGATTAATGAGGCTTGATTGACAGTTTGAGGATCCAATGGAGTTAGGAGGTTTTGTCACAAGCTGTTTAAAATCCTTTTCATTCGTTAAATATTTGTAAAACCCACATACCAGCGTAAATGGTGACCTATTTTTTTTCAATAACTAGTGCTTTATGTTTGACTGAACTACAATTGTGCTTATATGTTGTTCAATAAATATTATTTTATATAAATATGTCCATTAAGTAATATGGATTGAGTGAACATTACATTAATACGCCATTAGAAGGGGGGTAGGTCTTTGTGAAGGGTCAATTATGCAGAACTTTAAGGCTTAATATAATTTAAACGGATGAGTTATAAAAATATTCACCCCGTAACAGTTGTCATGAAGGGCAAAATTAGCAGTATAGACCAAAACCACAATTTGTACCAAGCTGTAAACATGTTTTTTTTCTGATGTAAACTTGGGCATTTTAACTTTAAATTTTTTATTTGGGACTCAATGAGATTCTGCTCTCTTTTGGAGCCTGTCCTAGTGGCCAGTCGATGAATTGCAGTGTAAGTCACTTTCGTATTGGCTTTAAGAGAAACTGGGGGAGGTTGCCGCTTGGTTTTACTCAAAGATGTTCAACTCGAGGCGACTCAGCGCTCGAGCATGAAAAAGACACTCAGCGCCTCGTTACACTCCTGGCATTTAAAAAACGTGCTCCCATTGAAAACAATTTAAAAAGTACGCTAGCTACTGGAAAAACACATGGCCTAATGGGAGATAGAAACGCACTTGCCGAATAAATTCTGATGTAGCGAACATTAAACCCACGTACCTAATTATCTGTTTCCACAGATGTTTTTTTATTTACTGTTGGTTACTAGGTTACCAATACCACTGTCTTCCAATTGAACAACTTGAAGGGCATTTGTGTGGGTGTTTTTTTTTGTTTGTTTGTTTTGCGAACTTTGAAAAGTTTTGCTTCACGTTTGGATGGAAACCCAGTGAAAACATGATGTGTGACTTGAAAGCGCCACGGCTTGTCAGACAAAGCAACAGTAACTAAAAGGGGGCTGGATCTTTGCAAATGGTCAATTGAGTGCCAGTCAAGTTTATTTGGTGATTTAAAACATTAATCCAATATGATGGCAAATAGGCTATCCAACTAATGTAAAAAAAAAAAAAAAAAAAAAATATATATATATATATATATATATATATATATATATATATATATATATATATATATATATTTATATTTATATATAAAATAATAGGAGTAAATTTATCTCTCATACCCACAAAATCACATACTGTAATAATAACCAGGTGGTCACACTAGTAACGGCTGATAGACCTTATTCAGAGCAGCGTCATGACAGGTATATAAAGCTCCTAGATCACTTATAATTTTCCACAGCTCCTGTTGTCTGGAATTTTTGTCAACTGAAATTTCTTGGAAAGATATTTCGCAGTGTTTTGTCAGCAGAACAATCCAAAAACCACATTAAATAACCCACTAAAGAGATGTATGTCTATCCCTCCCAGCCTGATTTTATTGTTAAAAATCAAAGATGGCACTGCTGTGAATAACACTGCCTTCACATGCTCTCAGAATGATCGTAAATACAAGTTTCCTAGGTAAAAATTGCACATGAACGCCCTCCCATTTTAACTTGAATGCGACGAGCACGTAATCACGACTTCAGAAATGGGAATTACCAAATTTCCGATACAACATGAAGGCAACATAAGGTATATTGTGTAACGTCAAAGAAACGCTTCATGGCAAAATCATTTGATCATTTCCCCCAACATTTTATCTGACTTATAATACACTATGATACATTTTTACACAGTAAGTGTAGATGAAAAATAAAAATAAAACCATGCAAACTTGATAGTGACCATAAATACGTAAAATACAGAAAAGGAATAGGCTACTAATGTGCTTTTGTTTAAAAAAACATTTTCTTGATAATAGCAAAACCACTAGTTTGATGTTACTTAAGTTATTGTACTACAGTAGGCTATATTTCTTTTGCAAAGTAGAAACAATAGCAGTAAAAAAAACATAAATGAAAAAAATAAAATAAACAAATATGTCATGGATGGATCACCCAACCAGTATAATACAATTCATTCATCATTATAATACTAACAAGCCATTAAAAATGATCAGTGACTGAAAACAACATGTATTTATACAATATCATCCTTTCCCATAATACCGTTCTTTCATCTAGCACCTTTGGGTATAAAATAAAACTTTCATTTGGATGAATATCAATGTCATCAAGCAGTACTAGTAACAGTAGTAGTAGTAGTAGTAGTAGTAGTAGTATACAAGACTCTCTCTGCAAAAGATTCAGACTTCAAACAATTATTAAAGCAGTGACAACAGAAGTGCTTCTGAATTTCAAGTACACTTTCGGACCGTCAAAATCCCAAGGAGAGGTAGAGAGCAACCACTCCGAGTCACTGTGTGTCTTTGCGTGCCCAAGCAAATGAACAAGAGGCACACTTGCAAACAAAAAGTGATTTGAATAGGAGGGTCCACTGTTGAGAAAATCAAACCTCTGAACTGTCGTTGCTATCGAGGACTTGCGTCATCATGGGCTCTGTGCTGTTGGAGCCTTTGGGGGACTCAGTGACATTCTTCTCCCGCCTAGATCGCACGACCAGAATGACGAGAACGACAAGGAGGATGGTGAAAAGAAGACCTACCAAGATTCCTATGATCAAGACAAGCTGGTCGTCACTAGAGTCCCTGTGATTCAGTTCTCTGGGAATGACACCCTCCTCTTGGGATTCCTCGTAAAGGTTGGGTTGTTTTTGAGTGCTGTGGTCCAGCGCTATATGCAAGATGTTTGTGCCACGGTTATTTTCTGCACCAATATCCTGAGCCAAATCTGGAACGCCACGGGCTGACCTTTTGGAAATCGAGTGGCTATGTGTCACAGAATGATATTCAAGGCTCCTTTTCCCAATGCCCCGGTTTGCGTTGTCTCTGGACCGGACGGTGTAGATGGTGTGAATGTACCACTCCCTGCCTGCCGACACCTGGGAGGAGTGTTACAGGGTTAGCATCAAAGCATGATCACAGCGTTTCTTAATGTGCCAGCTGTTGTGTGTCTGTTACCTGAAACAAAGCTGTGGAATCCATACTAAAGCCATCAGAGCCCGGCTGCTTCACCAGTGCCAGCGCTTGAGGATCGTCTACAGCAAGGAAAGCATTGAAACTAATGCTACCAAATGTTCTCGCTTGAGTCTCTGGCTGAGCTTTGTCCTGTAAAGCAGAATGAGTTCAAACATGTAAGTTATACTGCCGAATTATCCTAACACAGCACAAAGGCAAAGTTGTTCTCCATGATCTCAAGAATAATTATCATTATTGAACAGTCGTATAGTTAATTAAAACTAAAACAATAACTCTTTCCCCACAATTGATAGAATTTTCTGGCAATCCATGTTTTCAGTGTTATATGGTAGGGGGCGCTATTACGCATCTTCTGAAAGAGTACAGAAGCTCCAGATCCAAACACAGGTGAAGAAAACAAGCAGCGAAACAAGCGATAGAAGTATTGCTTACACATATGTAAGCTAACTCAATCGTCAAACAATAAAGGATTAATTCACTTTCAAATGAAAATTTCCCCAAGCTTTACTCGCCCTCAAGCCATCCTAGGTGTATATGACTTTCTTCTTTCTGATGAACACAATCTGAGATATTTTAATAAATATCCTGATGCATGCGAGCTTTATAATGGCAGTGAGCGATACCAACGAGCGATGCGTTTGTGTAAAAAATGATCTATATTTAACAAGTTTTGAAGTAAAATATCGCGCTTCTGCCAGACCGCATTCCATATTCAACTTACGAAGAAAGTGTAAAACTCTTGCAGTTCAAAAAGCTTACACTGCGTCCTACACCTTCCCTATTTAACTTACGAAAAAAGCTTAAAGGTGCCCTAGAGGTGCCTTTTTAAAAAATGTAATACAAGTCTAATGTGTCCCCTGAACGTGTCTGTGAAGTTTCAGCTCAAAATACCCCATAGATTTTTTTTTAATTAATTTTTTTAACTGCCTATTTTGAGCCATTATTACATATGCACCCATTAAGCGTGCGGCCCCTTTAAATCTCCCACTCCCCCGCCCCCACGAGCTCTCAACAGCCGTAAACAGCAAACACAAAGTTCAAACAGCTAATATAACCCTCAAAATGGATCTTTATAAAGTGTTCATCATGCATACATCGAATCATGTAAGTATAGTATTTATTTGGATGTTTACATTTGATTCTGAATGAGTTTGATAGTGCTCCGTGGCTAAAGCTAACATTACACACTGTTGGAGAGATTTATAAAGAATGAAGTTGTTTTTATGCATTATACAGACTGCAAGTGTTTAAAAATGAAAATAGCGACGGCTCTTGTCTCCGTGAATACAGTAATAAACGATGGTAACTTTAACCACATTTAACAGTACATTAGCAACATGCTAATGAAACATTTAGAAAGACAATTTACAAATATCACTAAAAATATCATGATATCATGGATCATGTCAGTTATTATTGCTCCATCTGCCATTTTTCGCTGTTGTTCTTGCTTGCTTACCTAGTCTGATGATTCAGCTGTGCAGATCCAGACGTTCTGCCCTTATGTAATGCCTTGATCATGGGCTGGCATATGCAAATATTGGGGGCGTACATATTAATGACTGTTACGTAATGTTGTAATGTTATGTTGAGATTCGCCTGTTCTTCGGAGGTCATTTAAACAAATGAGATTTATATAAGAAGGAGGAAACAATGAAGTTTGAGACTCACTGTATGTCATTTCCATGTACTGAACTCTTGTTATTTAACTATGCCGACGTAAATTAAATTTTTGAATCTAGGGCACCTTTAACTGACGCGATGCAAGTTTACACTTTCTTCGTATGTTGGAGTACTTTCTTGAGCTTCATACTCATTGGTCCCGTTCAATGCCATTATAAAGCTCGGATGCATCAGGATATTTATTAATATTTCTCTGATTGTGTTCATCAGAAAGAAGAAAGTCATATACACCTAGGATGGCTTGAGGGTGAGTAAAGCTTGAGGTAATTTTCATTTGAAAGTGAACTAATCCTTTAAACAGCATAAAAATGAAAACTGCCTAACATTACAGATTGTAATGTTGACCCAGGAAAAGGTATAGGACTTTGAAGCTTTGGAGGTGTTGATGGACTGGGGAATGCGTGGGGAAGAGTTAAACAACATTTATGGTAAATATAATAAAATATATGATGAAATATATAATAAAATATAATAAAATATATAATGAAATATAATAACTGAAATAAAATAAGGTATTTTTTTCAATTACTTGCCAAGGCAACATTTCTAATTTTCAATTAGTTTAAGCTGATGTACTAAAATGACTAAAACTGAAAATGAATGAAAAAAATAAAAATAAAATAAATACTAGACATGTTTTAAAAACAAAAACTAATAAAAACAACAAAACTACCACAACTTAAAATTGAAAAAAAATAATGGAATTAAAATATAACCTAATTCATTATGTCATTTTTTAAATTTCATTCTATGTCTGCAAAAGTTTCCTACAAATGATTCATTGTAACTACTACAATTAGCTGTTTGTATGTATTTCTTCAATGCTACTGCAGGTAAGTGGTTTTTAGTTTTTCTCCCCGAAAACCGTCTTAAAAGTAAATATTAATTTATATATTAATGAACATTTTGTACAACCGGTTTACTTTAAAAGTTAATATTCAAATGATAATATTAATAGTTAATAATAGATAATATATTAGTTAATATTTTTTTTTCCTGGTGGCTTTGCTTTTTAAAAATAATTTCATCCATAATATTGGATTTCTAATCTAAAATGCCAACTTTTTATGCAAAATTTGGGCTTTATTAAACAGTGTCTATACTTACAATAATCTTGAACCGGTACAAAAGAGACGGTGAATCAGCTAGGCAGCCGTACTCAAAGTTGTCAGGGTTGTACTTCGGGATGTATCCATCCGCCCCTGTGCACAGGAACACCTTCTCGATGTTACAGATGAACGAGTCTCCAAGATTCTGGACAGGATCTACCATTACACGGCCATAGATGACATCTCCTAGAGAAAAGCAACAGCCCTGAATTAGTGAAAGGTGTTAATTGTCATAATCTTTATTTTTGGTCACAGGATCAAATAACACATGAATAAAGTGTTGTTTTTAGCATTTTACCCTCTGAGAAAGCTGTATCACTCTCCTGACCAAAGCCCATGGAGCCGTCTGACAACCAGAGAGTCCTCTTTGAAAGCAGGAGCATCTGTGTGTTAAGACTGAACTCTGCTGACACTGGATCACTCACCTAAAGAGAACAACATATATATTCTATAATTAAAAGTTCCCTAGATTTTGATGTACTATAAAAAAATTAAATACCAGAACAGAACTCAAAACTTTCCCCTAAGTCCAAAAAGACCATTTATTGAACACAAATTGCAAATATGACTTGAATTTCACTTAGGACTTGATCCTGTTGGAAGTAAGAGACAGAAGCCAGAGGTGGAGAATTTACTGTCAATCAGCAGCGTGGAAGAAGAAGAGCAAAAGACAACAAGAATGACGTTTCTCCATATATATATATATACACGTATATACAGACTCCGCCCCTGGAGGCCACTGATCAGCCACTCTAAAGATGAGCTCCTGAAAAAATTATAAAAGATTAAGCCAAAAAGTAAGACAGAGAGTGAAACAACGACAACAAACAAGAAAAAACAGCAGATGAACATCTTGGACTCTGGTAAAGACTGATTTTTTTCTCTAGAAAATACATTTTAATAAAAGAAAGAAGACTGGAAGCTGTGGATTAGCATCTGGCTGCTGGATCTCCACTCTAACACTAACTGCAGTTTTCCCTCCAAAACGCTAAAGGATTTTTTAAAGGAACTACAGCTGAAAAACTTCACACAATTGGTGATCTTCACTTGCTAAACAGAGAGGTGAGCACTTTCTGGCAAAAACTTTAACAAAAACTGTATATTTTGATTATATTCAAGTGAAAACTCTCATTATTATAAGCTAAAAGCTAAGTTAAGCTGGCTGCAGTTTTGGCTCAGTGCCCAGTCTGATCAGTCTGATCGCCATGGCGACCCCAGCGCAGGCAGAGTGCAGGGAGGTGTCTTACCCAGAGAAGTGCAGAAGTGTGCAGGCCAGAAAAAAACACAAAGAGAAAACTCTCAGAGACAATCCTGATCTTCTGTATGCTGACTATATTCAACTCAATGGGAAAAGAATTAAGAACAACCTCATCTTCTACACCACTCTGATTACGGCATGGAAATCAGCCATCTGTGAGGAATATAAGCACATTTTTAAAGAAGGAATCGGTCGAGGTGGAAGATTAACTGTATGCAAAGATGAACTGCTGGACACAGACAACCCCATCCTCACCATAACCTACTACACTAAAGGCACCTTCCTTCTTCAAGGCAATGAAGCCAGCCTGAACTCATTCGAGGAGATTTTCCCCCTGCTGAAGGCCAAAGTCGAGGAGGAGAGAGACGAGCTTCAAGCAAACTGCACAGACTCTGAGGAGGAAGACCCAGTCAATCTTTCACCTTCACCATCTGACCGTCGACTGAGAGACAGTTTAGCTTTGCTAGAACTGGACTTCACTGAATTCAGAGAACATGCTCAGCTCAAACTCTCAGACACACACAATACAAACATGTTCATCCAAGAGCTCAAAGATGAACTCAGGCAGCTGAAGAAAGACACCAACTCCTCCATCACTGAACTCACAAGAGCTCTCAGGGAACTGAAAGACGAAAACCAAACTCTCCACACACAGATATGCAAGCTAGAGGAGGACAAAGAGAGAAAGGAAGAGAAGTTCTCCAGACAGCTGCAAGAAATGAGAGAGCAGTTACAGAAAAACACAGAAGACAACACAATTCACCTCAGCACAGCTCCTACTACAGACTACACAGACAGCGAGCCTGCCACAAACACACAGACACCCACAGAAACACACACATCACCTGCCCACCCTCCTGAACCTGATCCAGATGTTCTTCTCCTCATGGACTCTAATGGAAAGTTCTTGGACCCACAGAAACTCTTCCCACATCAGAAAGTCACTGCAAAGCGATGCAGCACAACAGGCCACGCCCAGCAGGTCATCAGACACTTCACAGGACACCCCTCATATGTTATAATCCACACCGGGACTAATGACCTCCACTCGCTGCGCAACAACACTGCTGATGCTGTCAGGAAAATGGCAGAAATCGCCAGCAAAAAATTCCCAGAGTCCCGAATCATCATCTCCACACTTCTCCCACGACATGACACACCACCACACATCATCTACAGCATCAATGCTGAAATTTCCCGCAGATGTTCTGCACTCCCAAATGTACACCTGGTCCACCACCACAACATCGACCTCCAACACCTGTATGATGGGCTCCATCTACACAAAGATGCAGTGCGGGTTTTTGCAAAAACCTTAAAAGATGCAGCCCTGGGCCGCAGCCCAACATCACCAAGACATCTATTACCGACTCCAGAACACTACCGGCCCATCCACCCCTACATGCCCAGACACACCCCTCCGACCCCGGTGAGGAAAGACGTCAGCTGGACAAGCATCCCACATCATCCACCACACCCACACCCACCTATGGCTCACTACACACCTGTAAACCTGTCACCAACTTCACGTCCACCTGCTGGCCATCAAGCCCCCATGAGGAAGAAGAAACCAAAGCCCCCCCCACATCCACACCAAGAGAAATCCCTGCAACCGAGAGCACAGAGCTACGCCGAAGCTGCAGCCCGGCCTCCTGCTCCACCCACCACCGCCACACCTGCCAGCGAACTGAGCCAGATCAGAGAGATGCTGCACACACTGTGCAACCAGCTCCTGAGCAGATAAGAACATCATTCACAAACACAGTGCTCTATTGGGAAAAAAACAAACAAACAAAAAAAAAAAACACTAATGTAAATGTTTACCCTTTTCACGTTATTTTCTCTCTGTCTTACCAAATAGGTTTATCTTTAATATTAGTAATGTGTTCATTTCATATAAGTTGTTGGAATATTCAGGGTCTTCATTCTTCAATATTTGGTTCTAAAAGCACAGACCCTGAATTTCTGAAAAATATCAAAGATGCTGATATTATCATTCTCACTGAAACCTGGTGTAGAAATGATGTGCTTACCTACTGTCCCTCAGGCTACTATGAAGTAATTGTGCCCTCAGTTAAATTAAGTACAGTCCATCGTGGACGAGACTCGGGAGGAATTCTGGTGTGGTACAGGGAGGATCTGGCCAAATACATTTCTGTTACTACAGTTGGAAAATTTCATTGCTGGTTAAAACTAAACAACCAAATTGGCATTTCAGGCACTGACACTTATATCTGTGCCATCTACATTCCTCCAGCAGAATCCCCTTACCATGATGAGGAATATCTGAGCAACCTCCACACAGAAATCAGCCATTTCCAGGCCCAGGGAAATGTGCTGCTGTGTGGAGACTTTAATGCAAGAACAGGATCTGAACCAGATAACATAGATCCAAAGGGCAATGAATATGTCTTTGGCCAAAAACCCCTGAGCCTCACAAAAAATCTCCCACCAAGAAACAACCTTGACCAAACGGTAAATAAAAATGGTAAAGAGTTAGTGCAGCTCTGCCGAGCCTCGGGCCTGTACATTCTTAACGGCAGGATCAGAGGGGACTCTTTAGGGAGGTTCACGTGTTGTTCAGGTCTTGGGGCTAGTGTAGTTGACTATGCCATCACTGACATGGACCCTTCCTCCTTCAGTGCATTTACTGTCAAACAGCAAACTCCACTCTCTGACCATAACCAAACTAACATCTATATCAAAACTCATCACACACCAGAACAAAACAGGCTGGAAACCTGCAAAATGTATCAGGTCCAGGAGAGATACAAATGGGCTCCAGACAGCCCAGACAAATTTATCCAAGCCCTCAAAATTTAATAAATACATTCATTAATAAGAAATTTGAAACAACTAAAGATGGTGTTAATTTGGCTACAAATGAAATAAATTACATATTTAAAAAAGCAGCACATAAAAGTGAATTGAAAAAGAAAGGCAAAAAATATACTAAAAATACCCCAAAAGATGACAAATGGTTTGACTCAGACTGCAAAACACTAAGGAAACAACTTAGAAAATTATCAAATTTGAAACATAAAGAACCAAAAAACACAGACATCAGAACTGAATACTGTTCAAAACTAAAACTATACAAAGACACAATTAGAGTGAAAAAGCAACACCATCTCAACAAAAGTTTACAGGAAATAGAAAATTCAATAAATCAGAATCAGTTCTGGGATATGTGGAATAATCTAAGCACAGCAAAACCACAAGACCTACCAATACAAGATGGAGAAATCTGGACAAAACATTTTGAAAATTTATATAAAGAAATCCCACCAAAACAACTCAATGACAATTATAATCTGATCAACCAAAATCTACAAATTTATGAAGACACAATTAAAAATAATCAAAATCCACTCGACTTCCCAATTACACATGAAGAATTAACAAATAAACTCAAAAGCCAAAAATGTAAGAAATCTTGTGGTGCTGACAGCATTCTGGGTGAAATGCTGAAACACAGCACACCTGAGCTGCAGACGGCTGTGCTCAAATTATTCAACATTGTACTTAGTTCAGGCTGTTTTCCTGACATCTGGAGCCAAGGACTTATTACCCCAATTCATAAGACTGGGAATAAATTGGACCCTAATAATTTCAGAGGCATTTGTGTGAGCAGTAATCTGGGGAAGTTATTTAGCAGTATTTTAAACAATAGAATTGTAAACTTCCTTACCGAACACAATGTCCTGAGTCCGAGTCAGATTGGCTTCCTTCCAAATCACAGAACTACTGACCACATTTACACCCTACACACCCTAATCAATAAACACGTAAAACAGACCAAAAACGGAAAAATATTTGCATGCTTTGTCGATTTCAAAAAAGCATTTGATTCTATTTGGCATGACGGATTATATTACAAACTTTTAGAAAGCGGTGTAGGGGGTAAAGCTTACGACATTATTAAATCAATGTATTCGAACAACAAATGTGCAATACGGATTGGCAACAAACATACAGAATTCTTCACCCAGAAGACAGGAGTGCGGCAGGGCTGTAGCCTAAGTCCAACGCTGTTCAACATTTACATTAATGAACTAGCGGTGCAGCTGGAACGGTCTACAGCTCCCGGACTCACTCTACAAGACAAGAACATCAAGCTCTTGCTGTATGCAGATGATCTGGTGCTGCTGTCACCCACTGCACAGGGACTACAGCAGCACCTGGACCTGCTGGAGAACTACTGCCAGAACTGGGCCCTGGCAGTAAACCTCAAGAAGACCAACGTTATGGTCTTCCAGAAAAAGCCCAGATGTCAGGAACACAGATACCAGTTCAGTCTAGGCAGCACCGCCCTAGAACACACAATGCAGTACACTTACCTCGGTCTGATCGTCACTGCATCGGGGAGTTTCAGTATGGCAGTGAATGCTCTCAAAGATAAAGCTCGAAGAGCTCTATACGCCATCAAGAAAAGATTCCAAAACATTGATTTACCAATTTCAATCTGGTGTAAAATCTTTGATAGTGTCATTCAGCCCATTGCGCTGTATGGAAGTGAGGTTTGGGGTCCACTCAGTGATCAGAGCTACACTAGATGGGACAGACATCCAACAGAAGCCCTACACACAGAATTCTGTAAAATGATCCTAAAATTACAAAGAAGAACACCCAATAATGCATGTAGGGCAGAATTAGGCCGATTCCCATTGATTATTAATATGCAAAAAAGATCCCTCAAATTCTGGATGCATCTAAAATCAAGTCCCACAGAATCGCTACATTTTAAAGCATTACAAACCCAAGAACTGAACCCCGAAAAGAGTCACCTCAGTCAGCTGGTTCTGAGACTTACTAACCTGACTAACTCTACTAACACTAACCAGTCTCAGACCAGCACTGCTTCTCCAAACATCAAAATAAACCAAATCTTCAAACAATCTAAAAATACATATCTGGAACATTGGGATGAGAAAACTAAAACACAAAGTAAATTACAATTCTATCGAACACTGAAATCAAATTATGAATTAGAAGAATATCTCCAAAGTGTCAAAGACACAAAGCAGAAACGGATCCTGACCAAGTACAGGCTCAGTGAGCACAGTCTAGCCATCGAGACCGGCAGACACAGAAAGAGCTGGCTACCCAGAGAGCAAAGGGTGTGTGTTCACTGCAGGACAGGAGAGATCGAGACAGAGATGCACTTCCTCCTTCACTGCCAAAATTACATATCAATTAGAGATCTCTACTTCACCAAATTCAGTAACGTAATAAAGAACTTTACAGCCATGACTGAAGTAGAACAAATAAAGTTAATATTAGGAGAGGGACCGACAGCAGCACTGGCTGCGAGATACGTGTGGATGTGCCACAGCCTGAGAGACAGCAGGTGAATGTGTGTAATGTGTGTGTCTGACCTCAGTGTGATTCCCTACCGTCCACCACAGTGACCCTCCGTACATGTGTGTGTATATTTGTTTAACCACTGTGGTAACAAATGTTCAGACATGTTCTATTGTGTTACACTGTTAATTTAAGTTTGTTATGTTGTAATATTTGATAGCATTATAATATTTTATATTTTCTTCTATTATACAGATGTTTTTATTATTGTTATATGTATGCTTTGGCAATATTGTATTATTTACAGTCATGCCAATAAAGCAATTTTGAATTTGAATTTGAATTTATATACACGTTCTTAAAGGGATAGTTCACCCAAAAGTGAAAATTCTGTCATTATTTATCAAGAAATGTTTTAACAGGTTATGACATTTGTTTGTGATGTTATGTTGTATTTATTGTGCATTGGACACTACTGGGATGGTCAGTTGAGCAACAAGTTCACAGCACATCTTAAGTCTCACAAGGATATGTTCTGTGTCTTGGCGTCCTATTTCGCATGACCATTAAACTTCTTTCCCTAAAGACTCAAGTGCTTGATTGGTTTAATTAAAGGTGCATTGTTGGCTATATATCTTTGTGAGCTTTGGTTAGAGGTGGCTGAAATGCAATTTTATGCACAGCTGCCAGCCTGCATGGAGAAATTCTTGAGACTCCAGAGATTTCAGCAGCTTCAAATATCTGCTGCTCAACAGTGGCTCTTTTATAGCTGCCCTTTTAATACAATTAATTAGTTTGACAGAAACTTTTCTTAAGCTTTTATCTGACTGAGTTCTTCTGTGCTCTAAATCACTCACGTATCTTTTGATAGTCTGATAATCTCTATTGAGTTTTCATAAAATATTAGTTGTTTTCATGCCTTTTGCAAGACATTTCGCTGTTTGATGTTTTTCATCTTCAGAAAGATCTTCCCATATTGCATGAGAACTGTGATTTGCTTAATAATGTGTAACCTCTTTAGGCAGGTTTTCCATTTACCTAGAAAGACCTGAAAAACTACTTAAACCTGTCTGAGAATCATACCAGTTATCTAAAAATATACCCAGATAACACACATACTTCTGCAAGATGACTGTTAAAGATCACTTTATCTGGGAAGCATCTGCTGTTACAAACATGATAGATGTCTTAAAGATGTCAGTTTTACATACACTCTAAATCATAAACATCGTAAAGACATTTTCTAAACATCTATTTGATATCTGACAGGAAACTTTTGAACGTCGTTCCAAACATCTGTCCTCTAGATGTAAACAGGCGAGTGCTATCGGGGTAATAAAACAAACACTTTCTTCAAACATATACATATATATACCAAATGATTTGGAATCATTTGGAACACAGTGTGTGTGTGTATATATATATATATATATATATATATATATAGAGAGAGAGAGAGAGAGAGAGAGAGAGAGAGAGAGAGAGAGAGAGAGAGAGTAAAGACAGGGGCGGCGCCAGCCGATTTTGCCGGGGCTTCAGCCCCGAATGTTTTGAGTCAAGCCCCGAATGTAATGACTGTCACTGAGAAAATATGAAACTGGACAATAGCCTATGTAAACCCCCGAAATCATAAGTTGCTTTATTTCACTGCGCTTTGGCTTTGCATATACTGCATACAGCCTGTAAAAATAGACCTTAAAAATAATCTAGCCTATAGAATACATTTCTTTGCTGTCGGTAGCCTATGGGCTACTCCGTTTCTTCCTCTCTGTTGAATATGCAGCAGGTAGGGGAGGAGCTAGCACAGTCAACCGCAAGAGTGCGAGACAGTCAGCAAGCAGGAATTTCAGGTTAGAGGTTTCTTAACAGTGCTCTCAAAATATAATTTTTCTTAACACATCTCTCTATTAAAATACGTTAAGCAGTTCAATACCGCTTTTCTACAGTATCCGACCATACACCGGCCGCGCTTTCTCTCTCTCGCACATTTGCGCACACGATCAGCTGGTGATGATCAAAATAAAAGCTCAAGGATTTATCTTTTAAAAAGAAATGAGTACAAAAGTATTGTAAAAAAGATGTTTGAACCCTTAATGTCCAGGTACAAGTCAATGCTGTTTCTTTGTTCAATTTGCACACTGTACATGTGTTGA
Organism: Chanodichthys erythropterus; assembly: GCF_024489055.1. Lineage (NCBI taxonomy): Eukaryota > Metazoa > Chordata > Actinopteri > Cypriniformes > Xenocyprididae > Chanodichthys > Chanodichthys erythropterus. The sequence continues at coordinate 24,244,002 of NC_090237.1, forward strand.
AGCTCTTAATTTTGAGTTTCCAGAGTGCACCAGATTGATGCATTTAACTTTAAAATGTACACAATTTTCTCCCGGGGGACCATGCCCCCGGACCCCCCCTAGAGCTGGTACGTTCAATAAAGTTTTACAAATTACAGTGTAAAATAATGTACATTTTCTGAACAAGAATACGACAACAAAAGCTCCTTTCATGTCAGTAAAGCTGTTAATAGAAAATTAAAATGTCTTTGGACAAACATAGATTTGGGCTAAGCCCCGAATGTTTACAATGTCTGGCTCCGCCCCTGAGTAAAGACATGCTTCTTTTGAACTTTATATTCATCAAAGAGACCTGAAGAAAAACAAAATTCTGGTTTCCACAAGAATATCAAGCAACACTTGTCTTCCACATTGATTAAAAAAAAAAAAAAAAAAAAAAAAAAAAAAAGTTTCTTGAGCCACAAATAAGCATATTAAATTTGCAGAATGATTTCTAAAGGATCATGTGACACTGAAGACTGGTATAATGATGCTAAAAATACAGCTTTGCCATAACAGGAAAACATTATATTTTAAATTATATTAAAATAGAAAATTATTTTAAATTGTAAAAATATTTCACAATATTATTGTTTTTACTGTATTTTAATCAAATAAATACAGCCTAGGTGAGCAGAAGAGACTTCTTCTAAAAAAAATAAAAATTTACAGACCACAATATTCTGAATGGTGGTGTACATGTGCAAGAACTTCATATTTAATATACTCCATTAATTTCTGTATTTAATGTTCAGCAAATTGAAATACCAAGAAGGAAGATATAGGGAAGTCTGCCAAACATTGTGCTTTTACTTGCTGACATAACATGCAGCTCTGCTTAATGTTTAAATAAAACTGATCAGTCTGGTACATTTCAGAATGGATTGTTTTGTAAAGCTGTCACACTGTAATGCAGGCATTGCACAGAGTTATGTATGACAGTGTTTCCCAACCACTGTGCCAGTGTGACAGTTTGTCAAGTGTGCCGTGGAAAATAACCAAATGCCAAAAAATAAATACATTAAATTAAATGAATACTATACAGTTAAGAATATATTGTTGTGGTCAGGCGGAAACCTTGAATGAAGTGAACCGTGAGGGAGGTGCTGCACATACTGTAGTTTGGAGATCTTTGCTTCTTTGCAATGCAAATATAAATAAACTTATCTTTGCTCAAGAAACACTGTTTCTATAAAGGCTAATGTTTTATGTATTTGAAAAGCAGAGAAGAGTCTTAGTCTGATATTTCCTGTCTAGCTGTAGTCAGTATGCTAATGTTTTAAATATCCTGCGTCTATCTACTATATCATGAGATTTTGTCCAAAAGTATTCAACAACAAGAAAAACTGAAGTAAATGAAAAAGGATGTCTCAGATGCGACTATTCAGACAAAATTTGTAATTCGCTACTCAAAAAACTTGTAACTCCATCTGAGCTTGATTTTCATGATATGTTAATATTATAATGATACATGCATGTGTATGACATATATACAATACCAACTTTGATGATACCATCACAAACAACATAATTTAGCTACCTATATAAGACCTTATTGTGTTCCTTCCTGACTTAAAGAGATAGTTCATCCAAAAATGAAAATGATCCCATGATTTACTCACACTCAAGCCATCCTAGGTGTTTATGACTTTCTTCTTTCAGACAAACACAATCAGAGATATATTTAAAAATATCCTTAGTCCTCCAAACTTTATAATGGTTGTGAATGGGGGCATTTTGAAGCCAAAAATAATGCATTCATCCATTAAAAAAAGTAATCCATACGATTCCAGGGGGTTAATAAAGGTCTTCTGCCAAATGAGTAACCCAATGATGCGATGTATGATGAAACCATCCTAAGACCTTCGTTAATCTTCGGAACACAAATTAAGATATTTTAGTTGAAATCCGATGGCTCTGTGAGGCCTTCATAGGGAGCAATGACATTTCCTCTCTCAAGATCCATAAAGGTACTAAAAACATATTTAAATCGGTTCATGAGAGTACAGTGGTTCAATATTATTATTATAAAGCGACGAGAATATTACTAAATAAAAACTAAATAATGAATAATTGTGTTCTGAAGATGAAAGAAGGTCTTACGGGTGTGAACGGCATGAGTAATAAATGACAGAATTTTCATTTTTGGGTGAACTAACCTTTTCAGAAAACCTTCATTAACTCACTGGAGTTGCATGGATTACTTTTTTTTTTATGGATGCATTTTTGACTTCAAAATGCATCACCCCATTCACAACAATTATAAACCTTGGAGCACTAAGGATATTTTTAAATATATCTCTGATTGTGTTCGTCTGAAAGAAGATAGTCATATACACACTTAGGATGGCTTGAGGGTGAGTAAATCATGGAATAATTTTCATTCTTGGGTGAACTATCACTTTAAGCTCAATTTTCACATTAAATGTGATTAGTAATTTTAATATAATAGCCAGTTTTAATATGCCACTTGAAGCAATGCATGTTTGTGCAATTTTCAAAACTCAATATCAAAAAACTGTGCCCTGGCAAGTAAAAGGCTGGGAATGTATGATGTGATCCCTGCTTTGAGTGCCCCAGTCACACACAGGAAAACTCCGAGCTTGGCTATACAGCCAATGGCGTGAACCCTTTGATGAGTGCCTGTGATTCAGTAATGACCTGTTGGAAGCGTATGTCCAGATCAAAGGTGATTGGCTCTCTGGGGTGGCACACAGGACGGAAGCTGTACTCGACATTGGGAGGAGCCGTGCAGGGAACCAGTTTCACCGTGTAAGTCCCTGAGTAATCCCTCACCTGGAGGAAAATATTTCAACACTTAACAGGAGAGACAGTAAAGGACCCAATAATGTCAAATGCAATCATGAACATATAGTATCATGAGCAGATTTTGCTTTGAATGCAGAAAAATGTCATTTTTACAGCTGCATCCAGACACCCTAAAGACTTACCGCAAAGTCAGAGATGAAGGTCCATTGCTGCATTGGCTGGTTGTATGTTGGCTCACTTCTCACCAGGCTAAGGTTAAAGGTCAGCCCAGGATGGTCCGCACACATGACCATGGAAGTCATAAGAGAGGCTGTGTTGACAGAAATGTTGTTATTTCGATTGGACACAAGTAAGATCACATGACACTGCCTCATCATTAAAAGTAAATTGTCTCATTAAATGGACAAATTTCACAAGAAAGGTCTCATAATTCACCCCCAAATAAAAATAAAATAAGAATAAACATTACATTTGTTATTCACAAAGGCACTTTACAATATTGTTTTAATTGAATTACAGTTATAAGAATGCAGTTAAAATAATAGCTGGTATCAAAAATAAGCTTCATTTTCTATATTATAATTTTTTGTTTCTATTTCTTTTTGATTGAAAAATTACTAGTGACAGTTTTATTGAGTTTCATCCAAATCTATAATTGCTCTCAAGAAGCTGTGAGCCAAAAAAAAACCTAATGAAATGACAATTATTAGAACCAGATGAAATAATACATGTACCTGTAGTATATTTAATATGTGTAATAACACACCTGAATGTGCAGTGACAAAGAGCCCCCGAAAACGTGCTTCTGTACGGAAGTTGACAACCAAACGGCCTTGTTCGTTTATACGCATGCTTGTAGGATAGAGGGCCCCTAAAAAAAAAAATCCACATAATGAAGAAATTCATATATACTACTGTTCAAAAGTGGGATCAGTAACATTTTTTTTAAAAGAAATTCAATATTTGAATTTTCTATTCATAAAATTTTTCAACATAACTGTTTCTCGTGCACCGTTTCAGCATATTAGAATGATTTCTGAAGGATCATGAGACTCTGAGGACTGGAAAATGATGCTGAAAATTCAGCTTTGCATCACAGGAATAAATTACACTTTATTTATTTATTTATTTTTATAGTAAACAGTTATTGCAATAATATGTCACAACATTATTGTTTCACTGTAATAATAATAAATAATTTCATGAGACTTTTTTTTCAAAAACATAAAAAAAAAATCTTACCTATGCCAAACTTTTGAACAATACTGTAAATACTATGCAAAAACAATATATATATATATATATATATATATATATATATATATATATATAAAATAATTAATAAAGGAAAAATGTGCTGTCTTGCCTTGTAATTCAGCTTCTGGTGGACTACCAATGCCATCTCTCCACAAGATGGCAGTATCATAAACAAAAGTGAGACGCAGCTCAGACTGCAGGTCAAAGTGCTGCCAGCCACCAGCACCGACAGGTGAATGGAACACGTATGACACGTGCAGGGGCACACGCAGGGTCACATAAGACTGCACCAGGTTCAGCACCTACACAGGACAGAAATGATAACAATTTTTGGAACCTACCTGGAACCAACCCAGAATGAACATCCTAACATACTCCGTTAATTAGTAAGGAAAGTTTTCTTTTTATGTAAATAGAACATTCCCTTTAGGTTTAGGTTTGGTTATAGGTGCAATGTGTACATTTTAGGAGGATCTATTGACAAAAATGCAATATATTATACATATGTTTTCAGTGGTGTATAAAGACCTTACATAATGAACAGTTTGTTTTTTTTTTTTACCTTAGAATAAGTCATTTCTATCTACATACACCGCGTGTCCCCTTACATGTTAAGTCGCCATTTTGCGTTGGCATGTTTCTACAGTAGCCCTAAATGGACAAACTGCTCTACAGAGGGCGTTTGCTTGACTGGCTACTCTCTGCTGTAGACGAAGACATTTTTGTCCAGTGTTGGTGAGCATAGCTTCTCTAAAATGCAATTCGCAACCTCACTGCTAGATGCCGCTAAAATTTGCACACTGCACCTTTAAATTTTGATTATAAAAATAACTTTTAAAGATCCATAAAGGATCCTCTTTATATTGTCACAAAAAACCTGCCTGCAGTGTTATGGGAATGTTTGTTTATGGTTATAAAATCAAAACCCAAAAATAACCATGCTAATAACCATGTTGACTTCCTGCAATGTTCTGAGACAGTTAATGTATGGCTATAAAAATAAAACGTACTGTAAAAATAACCATTAGAGGAAGTTCTCTAAAGGTTGTCACAAAAAACCTCCCTAAAACTTTCTTAAAAGATTAGTTTTGGTTACAAAAAAGAACCTAAGAACCTACAGAGAACATTTTTAGAACGTTATGACAACATTATAGGATTGTTCTGTGTTCTGGGTAAACTGTCTCTAAGGGCAGGAGAATTAGACTTCTAACCTCATGATTATTAAACATATACATTTGTTGTCAAATAAAAATCTTAATTATGTTAAGGGAAGCAAAAGGCTTTTGGAATGGCTGTATTTATATGCATGTCATGTATATGTGCCACCAGTAGATGGTGCTGCTGTTGTTCTTGCTTTAATTTAACTCTGCAAGCCTCACTCAGTTTACCTTGGAAAGAAATTACTAATGAATTGAAATATCTTTAAACTCACAAAATTACATCAATAGTCAGAATCATGAGCTTTTAATAGAAAAAATGTAACCAAAAAAACTTCTTTTAATTTTTAAAATTCTTCTTAAACTCTTAAATTAAAAGTAATTCAGCTGTGAAGCACTGAATCCTAGTCTGCTAACTGCTAACTCTCCAAGTGTTTTGGATATCTTCACAGATCGACTTCACTGAACTTCAGTGTGGCCTGTACACCCATCCATCCCTGTTTAATGACACTAGTCCACTTTAATTAACTGCAGAGTAAACCAGCAGAGCCTGTGTCCATGGTGAAGATGAACGACTGGCTTAAACAGGCATGTAAACAGTTGTCTGAAGTTTGTTTTAAGGGCTAGCCTTGTCTAGCTAGCTGTTTAAAGGGGAAGAACAGAAAAAAGAGAAGCTTTTTATGGTCTAAATGTCAGTTTTGACTCATTGTGGGTGAAAGACAAATAGCGGACTGCTTAAACAAGCAAATGCCTTTTCCAATAAGCTAAAATGGTTAGCCACAACATAATGGATTGATGTGATCTCACAACTGTGAAATAAGTCTTTAATATGTTTGGCAAAGACTGGATATCCATATATCAAGAGCAGGAGTCTAAACCTTGAAATGCATTAAATACATTCCTGAATTGACACTGAAACAAAACAAAACAGAGACAGAGACATGTTAGCTGCTTTTAAAGGCACAAAACATATTCTTACACTACCATTCAAAAGAAGTTTTTGAAAGAAGTCTCTTTTGCTCATCAAAGGCTGCAGTTATTTAATAAAAGTTTTTAACATAAAAGATAAAGCAAAAACAGTAAAATTGTGAAATATTATTGAAATTTAAAATAACTTTGCAATTTTAATACATATTAAAATGCCATTTTTTTCTTGTGATGGCAAAGCTGAATTTTCAGCATCCGTCTTCAGTGTCACATGATGCTTCAGAGATCATTTTAATACGCTGATTTGCTGCTCAAGAAACATTTATTACTGTTATCAATGTTAAAAACAGTTGTGAAGCTTAATATTTCTGTGGATTTCAGAATTCTTTGATGAATGGAAAGTTTAAAAGAACAGCATTTATTTGAAATAGAAATCTTTATGTCTTTACTGTCAATTTGATCAATTTAATGTATCCTTATTGAATAAAAGTAAGCATTTCTTTTGAATGGTAGTGTATATGTCTTTGTATTTGCTTGATGCTAAAGGCATGATGAAATTAAATTAGAAAAAAAAAAAAATAGTTTTCTTCTCTTTCCTCACCTGTCCATCAGTCCCGATGGTCCCTCCACAATCGTTGAGCAGTTCAGACATGTCATAGTAGCTGACAAACTCCCACAAGCACGCCTCCAAATGCAGGTTTCGGTAGAATCGCAGGGTGTTTTGGCCCCTGACGGTCGTGCTATACTGGTAGGGCGCAGTCCCACCAATGGCATCTGGATTGCGGGTGGCGTCGGTGATGAAACCATAGCGTGTCCGCACCTCTGTGTAGTCCAGCAGGTTTGAGCAGCGATGGTTTCCTACACGTGTGCCGTCTGGACTCAGGGTCAGTTCAAAGTTGGAGAGCGGCCGAGTGGAGACTACAGGTAACATACCTAACAAGGCAATGAGGCACATGATGTAACATGGATGTATCTGATCCAGTGTTGTTACTGTTAACTAAAACTAAAAATATTAAAAATCATTTTTGGTCACTGAAATAAAGCAGCAATTAAAAATAAAATAATAATTAGATAAACTTAAACTTTAAAAAAACAACTGAAAATTAGAAATGTTGATGACAATTAAATGAAATAAGTTGAGGTACTAAAATAACTAAAACTGAAACATAAATTAAAGCTAAATAAAAAAAATACTAATAAAAATGACAAAACAACAAAATTACTAAAACTTAAACTAAAATTACAATAAATACTGAAAATCTAAAAATAAAAGTTAACTAAAAATATTAATAATAACTATAAAAGTACATAAATAGCACTAAAATAACACTGATCTGATCTGACACAGAAAGTGATCAAACTCTTTTTTTTATTATATATACTTTTATATATTAATTGTCAGACTACACAGAATTTGTGCTTCCTATATCTGTCACACCACAGAACTTTTTAAATGAATTGCAAAAAAATGGTTGTGTAAAAATGAATATAAAATGGAAAAAAGTAAATGTAATTTATCAATGTATATGATAACCCAACATGCTGGACAGTCTGATAAACAAAATCTATTTACACTATGGTAGGTGTACTGACCGTCAATATGGGGCATGGTAACAGTCAGTTTAATGAGGTTTGGATGGTCTGGATCTTCTGCTCCAGTGTAGCGCAGTCTGGCAGAGAAAGGCTCAGCTCCAACTGTGCCAACAACCCGAGGCTGGCACATACCTGATGCCAAAAGAAAGAAACATTAAACAGCATTGTATCATATAAAAAATACTGTAAAGTCAACATGAAGCAATGTTTGAACCGATTTTACTTTCGTAAACGCCATATTTATGAGTGAAATAGGATATTCAATGAGAAGACAAGATTTTTTCAACTGAAAACTGGATCACAATAGTGGGTGTGAATGATGCACAGTAAGACCAAGGCTGCGTTTAAGTCCATTTTTCATGCCTTTCCCACAGTAACTTCCCTCCGCACAACAAAATGCACAAACAAAAATGCTAACAAATTACAAACCCGATTCCAAAAAAAGCTGGGACACTGTATAAATTGAATAAAAAAGGAATGCAATAATTTACAAATCTCATAAACTTATATTTTATTCACAATAGAATATAGATAACATATCAAATGTTGAAAATGAGACATTTTGAAATGTCGTGCCAAATATTGGCTCATTTTGGATTTCATGAGAGCTACACATTCCAAAAAAGTTGGGACAGGTAGCAATAAGATGCCGGAAAAGTTAAATGTACATATAAGGAACAGCTGGAGGACCAATTTGCAACTTATTAGGTCAACTGGCAACATGATTGGGTATAAAAAGTGCCTCTCAGAGTGGCAGTGACTCTCAGAAGTCAAGATGGGCAGAGGACCACCAATTCCCCCAATGCTGCGGCGAAAAATAGTGGAGCAATATCAGAAAGGAGTTTCTCAGAGAAAAATTGCAAAGAGTTTGAAGTTATCATCATCTACAGTGCATAATATCATCCAAAGATTCAGAGAATCTGGAACAATCTCTGTGCGTAAGGGTCAAGTCCGGAAAACCATACTGGATGCTCGTGATCTTCGGGCCCTTAGACGGCACTGATGATCCAGAAGCACAGGCGTTTTCTCTGGGCCAAGGCTCATTTAAAATGGACTGTGGCAAAGTGGAAAACTGTTCTGTGATCAGATGAATCAAAATTTGAAGTTCTTTTTGGAAAACTGGGACGCCATGTCATCCGGACTAAAGAGGACAAGGACAACCAACCCAAGTTGTTATCAGCGCTCAGTTCAGAAGCCTGCACCTCTGATGGTATGGGGTTGCATGAGTGCGTGTGGCATGGGCAGCTTACACATCTGGAAAGGCACCATCAATGCTGAAAGGTATATCCAAGTTCTAGAACAACATATGCTCCCATCCAGACGTCATCTCTTTAAGGAAAGACCTTGCATTTTCCAACATGACAATGCCAGACCACATACTGCATCAATTACAACATCATGGCTGCATAGAAGAAGGATCCAGGTACTGAAATGGCCAGCCTGCAGTCCAGATCTTTCACCCATAGAAAACATTTGGCGCATCATAAAGAGGAAGATGTGACAAAGAAGACCTAAGACAGTTGAGCAACTAGAAGCCTGTATTAGACAAGAATGGGACAACATTCCTATTCCTAAACTTGAGCAACGGACGTTTGCAGACTGTTATAAAAAGAAGAGGGAATGCCACACAGTGGTAAACATGGCTTTGTCCCAACGTTTTTGAGATGTGTTAATGCCATGAAATTTAAAATCAACTTATTTTTCCCTTAAAATGATACATTTTCTCAGTTTAAACATTTGATATGTCATCTATGTTGCATTCTGAATAAAATATAGAAATTTGAAACTTCCACATCATTGCATTCTGTTTTTATTCACAATTTGTACAGTGTCCCAACTTTTTGGAATCGGGTATGTATAACTGTGTAAAAAACAGCTTAAGGTAGCTACAAGTGTTATGAGGTTAAATGTCAAAGTAACCAATATCATACACTAGATTGTGTGGGTTGGGGGTAAATTAAGTGTGATGTGATGTCAAAATTGTGTTGCATTGTGGTCCATGGATCTGCCTGAAGTGTACATATTGAGGAGACTCGCTTCCTCTGTCAAAATAAAAAAAAAAATGGGTCTGTCCAAATAAACTTCCCTCTCACACTTGATGAAGCTGAATGCAATGCAAAACGGCTGCGGGATTCCCCCGAGGGGAAACAAGTGAATATCTAAAAGTGGAGTTAAACGCAGCCCAGCAATGTGCATTAAGGACATGCAAAGAGGTTAGCCAATCATAACAGGGGGGGTAAAAGACGTTTAAAATGGTCATGTGAAACTAAATTACTATGATTTTAGGTACAAGAAACCTTGATTAACATTATAAGTGGACTTTAGAGGAAAAATAAAATAGAAATAAACATTTAAATATTATCATAGAGATTACTGTCAAAAATTGACTGTGGAAATTACAATACTGTAGCAAAGCAAGGCTAAAATTTGAATTTTTATCAGGATCAAATGATGCAGAACTCTAGAAAAAAAAAAGAATCCTAAAATTAAATCAGACAGCCACTTGTCTTTTCATCTCTTTTTTTGTCTAAAACTGGTGCTAATTCCGTAATGCAGTAAACTCACCGTCTTCTAGGCTGATGGAAACTATGGGGCTGGTGAGCTCCAGGCCTTCATCCCCATTAGAGTTGACAGCCCGGGCTGCACACTGCACACGTGAGCCTGCCTGGAAATACACTGAGTCTAATGTGATTGTTTTGGAGGAGGTGAAGAAGGTGTCAAAATCCACCTCCTTCATGGGGCTGGTCACACCGTCAGGTCCTGTGGGGGCACTGACCAGCCAGCGGTACCGGGTCAGGGTGTTATTGATGTGTTCAGCAACACAGATGGAGCCCGTCCGGTCAAAGTCATGATACTTGGGGTTGCACGACTAAAATAAATATACAAAGAAATTAATATATAATTTAGACAGAGAGACAGACAGACAGATAAAGATCGATTTTTTGCTCATTGTTTCCCTATATAGTGAACTTACTGTGACACAGACAACGGGATATCCTGCAGCTGGCTGTGTATCTCTTGTCCTGCTTGTATCATCGTACTGCAACAGAGACACCACCACTGGCACAGAGGGGAAGGTCACGTCTGCCATACTGTTCGTCTCTTCAATGTAGATGATGGCTTTAGTGACCTGAAGGTTTGGAAGAGAAGCTATAATGCACACAGTGTGGGTCTAATACTACTGATACAGCACAGCCAGATTATATACTTTGTTTCCATATTCCAGTGCAAGCATATTTTGAAGTACCTGAATTTCTGCTACCATGTTCTCATCAGGTTTGAGGTGGACAGTGAAGGCCTCTCTCATCTCTCGTACACCATCATACAGGATTTCCACCTCTACAATGTGCTCTGTCTCTCCCTCTTTAAACTCCACATCTGTAGTTGAGAAGTTGTCATTTTCATGCTTGATTTTGATCAACTTCTATAAGTACATGATAATGTCTTTTTAAAAGTGTAACAAATAACTAGTTAGGCAGAACACAAAAACATGTCCAGCTCATGATTCACTTCAAATTCAAAAAAAAAAAAAAAAAAAAAAAAAAAATCCTTTTAGAGAATGAAGTCTATTTTATGACTATCAGGATTTTTTGCATTGAGACATTGTTTTCGATTAAAGACATTTCCTGTCTAAATTATCATTACAGTAATGTGTTCAGATATTTCACTCTTAGATTCTAATACTTAGGACCATGTGATATTTCAGTTTTTCTTTTTTAATAAATCTGCAAAAATGTCAACACTTCTGTGTTTTTCTGTCAATATGGGGTGCTGTGTGTACATTAATGAGGAAAAAAATGAACTTAAATGATTTTAGCAAATGGCTGCAATATAACAAAGAGTGAAAAATTTAAGGTGGTCTGAATACTTTCCGTACCCACTGTATATATTTATATATATATATTATATATATATATATATTTGTATTCATAATAGTATTTGTTATATTTACTTTAGTTATGTTTAAGCAGAAAATTCTATTCGTAGTAGTATTTATTATATTTAAATCAGCATAAATTATGTAAATATAACACACTATTCTGAATACAATTCTTTTTCTATTTAAATCAGCAAAAAACAGGTAAATATAACATATTACTATGATGTATAAATACTTAAAACATTTTTTACAGTAATGAAAATATTTTTTTATTCTATCTTATACTATTTTTTCGTTTGTATAATGGTAATGTGAATATGGGTGGGAAATGTTTTTATTGTTATGAAAATAATGCAAAAAAATCTTAATGGTCATAATATAAGCTTAATTTTCTTTGAGCAGCATCATTTGAAAGTAAAAAATGATGGCTTTAGGGAAACATTTTCTTACAAAACTCTGCTATGATGTTGTTTAAACCCACCTTCAGAGATGGGATGGTAATCTTCTCCAGAGGAAGCTGAGCCGTCCTTTGTGTGGACCCGAACCACAGACACTTTGGACGTGTCTCCTGTCCTCTGGACCGGGATCCTCACCACTGAGATTTGCCCTGACTCACTGGGTTCACTGACACTGAACTTGGTTGCTCCAAACCTGATGATGGCCTCTGTGGAAGGAGGATTGTGGGAAAATACAGATGCATGTCAGCACCGCATTATTGCTTCAGTCAGGACTAATATCGACCAATCAGCTTAACCAGACTGATGATTAAAGATCAAAAAATAATGAAATCAAAATGAGTCCAGGTTTATTAGATTTTAAGCAATCTATTTGCTAGTGAATTCGAAAATGTTTACAAAATTATACTTTTATCTTTAAATGTAACTAGCAGATAAGTGCATTTAAATTCTACATTCTTTCTCTTCGATTTGTAAGTTTTTCCTTTTCCCACATCTTCACATCTTTAATATCTACATTTCTGAATTACAAAAAACACCTCACAGCTTTACAGTACATTTTCTGCTCTTAGGCCAAGTACTTTCTAGAACTCTGACAGATAGCAGCAATTGCAAGATAATATAAGCGGGTACAAAAATGTGGGAAATTGGGAGATAACATCTTACTGTCAGCATCATCTTTTATCTTGATGAGTGTCTCATTCTGAGCCCCTATGGAGGCCCCAAACGGAGATGCACTCTTGGGGCTTCCCAGCACCAATCTCAGCTCCTCATCTTCCTCATGTTCAGTGTCATCCACCAGGATGAGGACACAAGGCTTCTCCACCTCTCCTACACAAGTAATGATTTCAAGAGAGAGTTGTTACTAAGTATGTATAAAATATGTCAGCACATCAAACAGCAAAATAATTATTTAGGAAAATAAAATGGATTTCCTTCAGAATAAGACATTTTTATAGCTTAAAGATTCTTAATAATACCTCCCAGTGTTGGGGGTAACGCATTACTTGAGTAACTTGAGTTATGTAATCAGATTATTTTTTTAAGTAACTAGTAAAGTAATGCAATACTTTTTCAATTTGTTACAAAATAAGAAAGTTACTTTTTTAAATAAGTAACAAGTTTTTCACATTTATTGACTGACAGCTCTCCTGTCCCCATGTTGAGAGACATAAAGTGCAGAGGTGTTGTGTCTGCTATATAAACGTGATGGATATTGTAGTTCTAGACTAAATATGAACATGCATTTACTCATCTCACTTGCATGAAAACATTCAGTATTCATCAAAATGAATAAAAACAGTGAAATACAATCTCAGACACAAACCTGTAATAATTAACTATATTAAATTACACAAATATACTTTATGTATTTAATCTCACTTTACTGACCAATTTATCTTTGCTGCTGGCCTTCAATGATCTAAATACTAATAAGCAAAAATTACTTTAGATTAGATTTAGAAATAAGAGTGTTGAACTTCCTTCTCCTGTATCCTATTCTTCTTAAATCCAGAATGGCAGCACAGCTGAAAGGTTTATTTGAGCAGTTCACTCTACTGATCATGCATAAATATGCATTTCCTTCAGCCTGAGGCTTATTCGTTTCACTTTTGGTGTGAAAGGGCCTTAACATTTGCCAAAAATAGAACATTTTTGTTGTTTTTAAGAAACAAGCAAACCCAGCCCAGGTGAGAAAAAGTAATGCAAAAGTAACGTAACACATTACCTTTCATAAAAAGTAACTAATGGTGCTTTTCCACTGCATGATATGGTTCGGTATGGCTCAATTTTTGGCACTTTTCCACTGCATGGGACGGCTCGGTACGGCTCGCTTTAATAGTACCTCCTCGGTGGAGGTTCCAAGCGAGCCAAACTGATACTAAATGTGATGTGTAAACACTGCAGATCACTGATTGGTCAGAGAGAATCGTCACTACCAGTGTCATTGGATTTGAAACACGAGACATCAAACCCGCTTGATTTAAATAGTCAGTAACAGCCACGCAGTATCATTTGTTCGCGCAACTTTTTTTTAAACGACCATCGCACCTAACTTGATAAAATAAATTGCTGTATCGTGGTCAGTAGATGAAGTGCAGACTCAATGGTAGCCGAGGAGCGGATCCACGGCAGTAGAGGCGGCGCAACTATAATGATCAGTCTATAATCCCACCCACTTTGAAGCGGTACTAAACTGCAGAGGAAAAGCAAACCGAAAGTAAGCGAGCTGTACCGAACCGAACTGAGTCGAGTCATTCCACACAGTGGAAAAGTGTCATAAGTAACGCAATTAGTTACTTTTTTAGGGAATGACGCAATATTGTAATGGATTACTTAAAAGTAACTTTCTCCAACACTGATACCTCAAAAAACAATACCTGGTAAAAAGACGATGGTGGAGATGTCTGTGTTTGGCCTCTCGTTGAAGTCCATCATAACTTGGGCTGAGCCTTGACGACTGTAGCATCGCACACTTGACTTGTAGCTCAGATCTCCGCTCCGGTACACAACAGCAGATATCTGTCCATCATTCTCATTACCCATGTACATAGGCTCTCGGAATTGCACCTTGGGCACTAAAAAACAAAAGTCTTATATATAAACTAGGGCTGTCAAGCAATTAAAAATGTTTAATTGATTACACAATGTGGTGATTAATTAAATTAATCACATATCAAGTTTGGCTGAAAAATTTAAAGTCATTATTGTGTTGAGAAAAGCATCAAATCAATATTACAAAGAGTAGCTTTAGAAAGAAATATTACATTTGATTCAGCATTTATTACACATAAACTTAGGCCATGAGGGTGAGTAAATGATGACAGAATGACGAGCTGTTGCACTGCATCATGTTCATCAACTGTCTGAAATGTAAGATGACCTTTGTAGGTCTGGGGCTAGGCGGGTGCATTAAATGAGTTTATAATTTCAACACATTATTTTTTTCCCCATAACTTTAAATCAACACGTTAAAGGGTTAGTTCACCCAAAAATGAAAATTCTGTCATTTATTACTGACCCTCATGCCATTCCACACCCGTAAGACCTTCGTTCATCTTCAGAACACAAATTAAGATATTTTAGTTAAAATCCGATGGCTCCGTGAGGCCTTCATAGGAAGCAATGTCATTTCCTCTCTCAAGATCTATAAAGGTACTAAAACCATATTTAAATTCATGTGGTTCAATATTAATATTATAAAGCGACGAGAATATTTTTGGAGTGCCAAAATTAACAAAATAACGACTTATTTAGTGATGGCCGATTTCAAAACACTGCTTCGTGAAGCATCGGAGCACAAGTGAATCTGTGTGTCGAATCATGATCCGAACAGCAGATTCGACACACTGATTCACTGTGCTCTGATGCTTTCTGAAGCAGTGTTTTTAAATCGGCCATCACTAAATAAGTATATTATTTTGTTATTTTTGGCGCTCCAAAAATATTCTCATCGCTTTATAATATTAATATTGAACCACTGTACTCACATGAACTGATTTAAATATGTTTTTAGTACCTTTATGGATCTTGAGAGAGGAAATGACATTGCTTCCTATGGAGGCCTCACGGAGCCATCGGATTTCAAGTAAAATATCTTAATTTGTGTTCTGAAGATTAACCAAGGTCTTACAGGTGTAGAACGACATGAGGGTGAGTAATGAATCACAGAATTTTCATTTTTGGGTGAACTAACCCTTTAAATCGGCAGCCCTAATTTAAACCCAAATCCTGTTCATCATAATTGACCTTATTATTGTTTTGGCCTTGTCTAAGATAATGTGAATGATTTTGCATATTTTATTTTTTAAGGTTTAGTGTAAGACCACTCACAATCTGAGATGGAGTCATTGATGTAGATGGTAGCTTTTCCTGGTTCTCCCAATATACCGTTAATGGGCATACGGAGAACCAGCTCAAACTTCTCTGGCCCCTCCAGCACTGGCTGTCCCAGGTCATCCAGGATTGTAACCTTGAATGTCTGCATGTTGACGCCCGGGGAAAAGTCCAGGTTCTTACTAATCCCAACATAGTCCACACCAGCTGTGTTAAAGGTTTGCAGAAAGTTAGTAGGTCAACGGAGAAACAAATTAAGAAAGTGACAAAAGAACAATTTCTTCTCACAGGTAAATTAACAGTGGGAATATAAATGCCTCTTTCAGTATCACAGGACTACAGGAATGACCAACCTTTTTATCCCAAATAAAGCATACTGATATTAGACTGGTAAAACAATACATTTGTGGTTAACAGTGTTGGGTGTGATTAATTACTTTTCCATTGTAAAAGAAGAGTAAGGAATTCTGATGTAATTTCATTAAACACTGTATAGACTATACAACAATTCTATATAAAACAATATTGGATTTAACATCAAATTGTAATGTTAAAATGTATGTATTTAAAATAAACTTCTCCCTTTACACACTTTGTTCAGTTCAAGAATAATTTATGCAATTCTATATTGTTTATTTGAAAGAATCAAAAGTGTCTGTCCTTGTATTGTTTACCTGGATGAGGTTGATATGGGATTTAGAAAGTAATTAGTAAAAAGTAATGGAATATTAAAAAGTATATATAGAGAGAGAGTAATTAGCACAGTGATATAATTACACTGTTGAAGATGTAATTAGTAGCTAGTAATTACTTTTTTAGGCTAACTTACCCAACACTTGTAGTTAAACTTTGGATTTTTGACTTGCTATACAATACTTTATTTTGGCAATACTTTCACATTATGGCATTTCTGCTACAAGAATTATCAATTAAAGGATAAAAGTGCATAGCAATTAATTTACCTACTGTATATGATATTTGAATAAGCTGCCACTGCTGTGGTTACATGCTGGTCTAATATTGTGGTAATTGTGACTGATTTCAAATTCACTGACAAGCAGTAAATAAAATGAACTTTAACATATTATTGTCTCATGGTGTGGATTTTTTGAAATACAAGCTCGACAATGTATTCTATTAACCGAGCATGTTGACAGAAATTATATATGAAAGCATCTGCACATATAATACTAAGAAATGCCATACGTGTCAGTCTGATACGTACCTTCGGCTGAAACAGGGTCAGTCTTCCGAGACCGTACTGTGACCGTTCCAGTTTTGGAAAGATCACTTCCTGTTCTCCAAACCCGGACTTCGACATAACCGTCACTCTCATCTACGTGGTACTCCATTTCTCCAAAATAAAAGACTGGTGCTGTTAGACAATAAAGAGAGATGTTTTATGGAAGGAACAATCTAGATATAAGCATGATCACCACATGAGTAATGTCATAACATAAAAGAAAATATCTAGAAGAACAGTTTTTGTTTATTTTATGAATGTCAATGGGGTCCACAACAACACTGGTCCCCTATGATTTTAATTATTAGGACAAAGAAACCCACATATATTTTGTGTTCCACAGAAGAAAGAAAGTCATTCAGGTTTGTATTGAGGGTGAGTAAATGATAACAGAATTTTATTGGGTGAAGAACTATCCCTTTAAGAATGAGGAGCTGGGGCAGCTTTGACAAAAGGTAAGGGGATGTGGAGACAGACGGGCTAGCATGGACCTGTCTTTCTGCAATTAACACTTTACCCATCTTAGAATCCAGTGCCAAATCTTTGTTCATAGCTCGCTAACACCCTGTCTGCTGGTGAAAGGTCTATGTCACACTCAGCTTCCAAATGTGTTTTCTTGGAACACACAGTGTCATGTACTGAATCTGATTGAGGGTAAGACATTGAGGGTGTTGAAGGAGTTTAAGCTGCTATATGTCCACGGTAGGAAGCGCTTCTAAGCCCAAGGAAAATAAACTAAATGTGTGATGAGAGTATTTTCCTCTCATTTTATTCTTGTGTGGCATGGATGTCTCACAGGCGACGTGAAAAAAAAAAAAAAAAAAAAAACAGCAGGCTCATTTTTACCCCTAAACAAACACTGAACTGTTGACGCTGAACTGTTGAGGAGGTCTTGGAAAGTGTTTGAAGATGTTTTTTTTGTTTGTTTGTTTTTGTTTTTTTAGGTTAGTTCACCCAAAAAATATTTTTATAATATATATAATATAATTATTCACCCTCATGTCGTTCCACACCTGTTCATCTTCGGAACACAAATTAAGATATTTTTGATGAAATCCGATGGCTCAGTGAGCCCTGCATTGACAGCAAGTTAATTAACACTTTCAAACAACCAGAAATCTACAAAAGATAGCTACAGTTCATGTGACTACAGTGGTTCAAACTTATTGTTATGAAGTGATGAGAATACTTTTTGTGGGCAAAAAAAAAACAAAATAATGACTTTATTCAACAATATCTAGTGATGGGCGATTTCAAAACACTGCTTCATGAAGCTTCGAAGCTTTACAAATACTTTGTTTTGAATCAGTGGTTTGCGTATCAAACTGCCAAAGTCACGCCCCCCAGTGGTGAACCATTGAAATTTCGAAACACTTATGATGTAACAGCCTCGTTTACTGAAATCACGTGACTTTGGCAGTTTGATACACTCTCCTACCTTTCTAGGTGTTTGAAAGTGTAAATTAACTTGCTGTCAATGCAGGCCTTACTGAGCCATCAGATTTTATCAAAAATATCTTACGAAGATCTTGTAACGACATGAGGGTAATTAATGACAGAGGGCCCTATTTTAACGATCTGAAACGCAAGTGTCAAAGCGCGAAGCGCAAGTAACTTTGTGGGCGGGTCTCGGCGCTGTTGCTATTTTCCCGGCGGGATAAATGGCTCTTGCGCCCGGCGCAAATCTAAAATGGGTTAGTCTGAAGTAGCTTCATTATTCATAGGTGTGGTTTGGGCGTAACGTGAAATAAACCAATCAGAGCGTCATCCAACATTCCCTTTAAAAGCAGGTGCGCAAGTTCCATTATGGATTGCTATTATTATGGCGTATTTACCAGGCGCACGCCAGGAGCGGTTCACAGCCGAGGAGACTGATGTTCTTGTAAGAGCAGTGAAAGACAGAGAAGTTGTGTTGTATGGGGATGGGAGAAACCCACCCAAAATAGCGTCGGTTAAACAGTTTTTTTCACATCTTCGTGGCACACCACAATGATTTCCGTCATCTCATGTGTTAATATTTTTTTAGTGTAACAATTTATGATTTGCAAAAATAACTGTTGCATCTGTGTAGATTACATGAGCAAAGTGTATGCGCGTTGTGTACGCTATACATTATGGTCAAGCATGCGCCCTTAAAATAGCATAATGAACAACGCGCAACGCGCCACTGACTTTAGACTAGGTTTTTTTCTGGTCAGTGGCGCAATTGTTTAATGGAACAGCAAAATAGCACCAGGGATTGTTTGCGCCGGAACACGCCTCCTTTTTGTGCTGAACCGCCCAGGGAGCGCAAGTTCATTCACTAGTTTAGCGACGTGCTTCTGTGGAGGGAAAAGCGCGCTTTGCGCGGGTGCAAAATAGGAATGACACATTCGTCGGTGTACAAAGTCAGTTGCACTGGGTGCAAGATATGGCCCAGAATCTTCATTTTTGGGTGAACTAACCCTTTAAAATAGAACCACATTTGAGCTTTTGTTAGGGCCCATCATAAAATGATTTTATCTCTCACTGAAGAGTTATTCAAGCTCCAACAACTCCTACATTATTAAGAAATACTGACAGGGACACAGTAAAATTTTGAGTGACAGAAATAGCTCACTGAATGAAAATTCTGTCAAATATCCCATGTCACAAGTTTGACATCTGAATGCATGTCTTTTGATTGATCACTAAGTGATGCGTCCGAACGAACTGAATGTGGTCGTAAATGAATAGAGCAGCTTGGACATTCTGCAAAATATTTTCTTGAGAATGAAAGAAAATCACATAGGTTTGGAATAACATGAAGGCAAGTAAATAGGACAGAAATTAATTTTTGGTTTAAAAAAAAAAAACTCAATAATTAATAATACTCCAAATGATTTCTGAATGATCATGTTACACTAAACATTAGTAATGGCTGCTGAAAATGTAACCTTGACATCACAGAAATAATTTACATTTAAATATTTTCCTTTTTTTTTTATCAAATAAATGCAGCTTTGGTAAGCATAAGAGACTTTTATAAACATAAAAAAAAAATCACTATGACCCTGAAAACTTTTGTAAGGTAGTTTAAGTGGTGCTTTTCTATTCCAAACTTGCCAACACTGATTGCCAAAGTATGAGCAATAGTATTAATTTCGTGTTTCATATTTCCTTTTTAATAATGTGCTGAAACTACTAAATTAACAACTTGCATTAATGATCAAAGGCTAAACTCAAACTCACAAAAAAGTTGACATGCTTCACCTGCAATAAAATGCACATAACGACCATGTGAAGTTGTGTAGAAGCTCTCAGGGGGCTATCTGTCTTTAGGCACTGCCTAGAGGTTTTGTCTAAGGGCGAAAATTGCGTGTGATGTGAAAATCCCATTATAAAATGTACACTTCAGAAAAACAGAGAGGCAGTTATCTCCAGCTTTATCTAGGTCTTGGAGACACATTAAATATAATTGCATGATGTGCCTTGGCACTGCCAGAGCCTGTCCCTGCAGAGTACTGTGGGCGATCGGAAGGTGATATAAAATGAGTGCTTTGGTTTTGCTTGTTGTGTGGGTATTGCTTTAGTGTGTCTCACTGTTCCTACAATCAGATAAGGTTCATTTGTAAAAAGGACAAACAGTGAGCTTCAAAGCACCCCAGTCCATTAACTGAAAGGCAAACCATTGGCTCCTACACGACCCAAACCCAAACTCAGGCGCTTCACTGAGTGGATTAGGTTACCCATGTGGCAGTCTGCCATGGTGATAGTGGGCTAAATTTGAACTACTAAGGGTTTCTTTTCTTTAAAGGTTCTGCAGTTAGGTACACTAATGCATTATCTTTCCAAAACTTGAATGATCTGGCCTGTCCACTATAGTACGCTCTGACACTCACTCTTAACTGGCATTTTACTTCACTGCACATTTGACCACTTTGGTCAAAAGCTGCTCTTTAATGTAACTCCAGCCAACAACCCTTTCACAAGGACAGAACCAGAAGACATTAATGCACAGCTCCATCTCACCTAATTTCAACTCACTGTAATTAAACCTCCAGGTGGAAAAAAAATGCCAAAACAAAGCAAGGAAATCATTTCAAAAACTATGATTTCTGAATCATAAAATATTTCTTCCGTCGATGGCATCTTATTTTATGTTTGGTTTTTTTTTAAACTTTTAAAACTTTAATACACACACACACACACACACACACACACACACACACACACACACACACACACACACACACACACACACACACACACACACACACACACACACACACACACACACATATCTGATCTCCAAAATCTTTACAGTATTTTTTGTTATGGTAAGAAATGGCAAAGTAACCAAACAGGTGTCACACTTAACCATCTAACAAGGGACTGAAGACATTTTGTTTTATAAAATCACTCTTCACTGTGTAAAATGATGACCTGCAACTGTTACCTTAAAGAGCTATTTCTGCTTGATTTTACCATTTAGACACTCCGAATAATCTTGTTTCCCATTTGCATTAAGATTTTTTTTTATTACCACACTGGCAGATATAGATAATTTTACTTAGGTAAACTGCACTTAATTTAGATCCCCCCAGGAAACAAGACTAAATATCTTATATCATTTTTGTATATGCAAAAGCTTAACTTAAGAATTTTGAGATATTTGTACTTGAAATAGGACAAAAAATACTCATTGTTTTGCATTTTTGCAGGGTGAATGAATGAGTGAACTATTTAAACATCACTAGCACTTTAAAAAGGGGGAGGAGACCAAAGGAAACTCTGGGTTTACTGAAGAAAACCTGCTCCTGACCAGGTTAGGTTCACAGAGTAAGTAACCATGATAACTGACTCTGAGTATAAGTTACCTCTCTTTTAGAAACAGGCTTGACTTAACCTGCTTTCTCGGGTTTGACATACCTCCCATTCTGAAACAGAAAACCCAGAGTTTCCCTCATTTCAGGGTTAACATACTCAGAGCTTTCACTTAACTTCCTTTCTGAAACCGGCCCATGTTTGGTTGCTTTGTTGTTGTTGTTCTTGTTGTTTTTCCCCCTACCAATGTCAGTTTTAATTAATTTTATCCTGGTTGAGTATATATTTTTAAATACTGTTCCGACTTCTGGGTGGAATTTCATTTTAATGTAATGCAAAATTTGAAACTAGTAAATATAAGTATAAGCTCCCAGTTTTCATATGTATTAGCTGCTAAATTGGTCACTTATTATCCAGATGAAGAATTATGCATAATAAATAATTTCTGGTAGCTTACATACACTGTATATGTATATAAATAATAAAATTGTGTTAATTTATATAGTAATTGTCTTAGAATGTTTTAGCATTAGAGTGAAAAAATAATTAATATATGTAAGTATATATGTATAGCACAGCGTACATCTGATTTAAACACTTGGCGTTAGCCTGGGGAGAGAGACAGAATATACCCTGGGAGTCTGGTGTGCGGTTCACACATCTACGCGCAGACACATTTGTGAACTTTCCTTAGCATTCCCACAGAGCGACAGCATTTATAAAAAGCAAAGACCTCTGGGTGGAAGAAAATGGCAGAACACATTAACACAGTGCTAAGTGATTTTCAGTGAGAATACATTGTACACCTTTTCCACAGGAGCTCTCAAGTGAGTCTGAATTGATTTACAGTAATTTTCTTGAGAAAAGAACCAGGACAGGTAATTTTCTTGCAAATAAAAAGCTCCAGGACAGGTAATTTTCCTGCATGTAATGTGGACCAAATGAAAGAGTTTTTTAAATTCTTAAAAGTTAAAAGTAAAAAAAAAAAAAAAAAAAAAAGGATGATTAATGCACATGAAACTTGCAAGACTGACAATATCCTTCAGATGTAGATTTAAATTGAAATATTTAGCATTTAAATTTAAATACCCGATGAATGTCACATGACCAATTTTTTTAATTTAAAAAAAAAATTAAATTTTTTAACTTTTTTTAATAACTTTTCATTTAAATGTTTTTTTTTTTTTATTCGTCTTTCTTCTTTCATGAAGCAAATCTTTCTTCAAATAATGTACAACCAGGAATCAACAAATGGTTGAGAAAAGAAACGTGACCTAACAAGATTCCCTCAATCACTAACTTCACCACAGGACATCTGCCTCGTCTCCTCCAGGCTGACAGAGAATCGGAAGACTGAATCTTAATAATAGGCTCCAGACAGACAGCCACCTACACTCATTTTGCTCTCTCCGGATACTCCCTTCCAACTTCTCCCTACAAGTGGTCCATATAATCATAGCTTTATTAGCCCAACACACATTCATTGCCTGACATCAAGCAGTATATTACTGAGCCTGATCCTTAAGTACAAGTATCCTCTTGTTTTATATGTACAATAACTCACGCACAGGTCTTTCTCTACGCTTACGAGAGTGTGTTTTGTTGTATCCAGCGGCAATTACTGCAGCGTGCGAGAACACATCCCCACCACAGTCATTATCAACACGCAGATTTTCTAAATGTTATGTTGCCAGCTGATTTTTATTACCAATACAATTACAGAAGGATTGTGACAACCAAATACAAGAATAGTAAAACCACAAAAGGTCTGTTTAAAGGCCCGTTCATACCAACAACGATAACTATAAAGATATTGGCGTCCATACTGGGCGATATTGTTCTGTTTATTCTAAGCGCATGCTTGTCTGTCACTTAAAATGCTCAAGCTCGTTACAGCAGGATGTATTCTGATTGGCTGTCAATGTTTTTATTGTTCATCAGCTGGATAAAATCGTTCTGAAAGTGATTCCAATGATATCGTTCCTCTGTGTCATTATTGTTATTGCTGTGGTGTTTATTATTGAGAACGATTTTTAGAACTATATCTTTAGGGCTCAATCTCTGAAAGGGATCCCTGTCCAGCCCTATTGTTTTCCTTAGGTCCTTTTTTTTTTTTAATTTTTTTTTCTCGAACTTTCTGGTTCCCTTAAGTCAAGTCAAGTCAAGTCACCTTTATTTATATAGCGCTTTTTACAATGCAGATTGTGTCAAAGCAGCTTTACATTGTAGAGTGCTCTCTACTCTGTAGTGCACAATTTTTCACCTACAATAACCTTCATACAGTTATTATAGATCTCATCGGGCCGAACAACTTTCGCAGTTTAAGTCATACGGCATCCCAACAGGATGACGGCTATTTAGGGTTGTTTAAAAAACACATGCTCTGGAATTTGATATACTCCTCTTAAGGAATTCATCCAATCACCAACAAACTCAGTCAGCATGTCAAGTCAAGACATTGAGATGCTAAACTGCGGATGGATATTTGATATTTCAAATGGTTTGGCCATGGCGAGGCAACATATTTATGGTAAAAAAAGGGAAACAGGAAGTGTGTTATAACTTTTGCAAACATTGACTGATTTTGATGAAACTTCTGTGTTCATTGTAGGAGGCTGATCACATGGATGTGAATATTGTAAGTGTAAGTCATAGCGCCACCAACTAGTAACAGGAAGTGTGTCACTTTCAATATGCTTTGAAATCGCCCCCTTATTTTTACCCAATTCGCTTCAAACTTCATCAGAATAATGTCATGACATGGCAGATGTAGACCTGTGAAAGGATTCTTGATATCTTAAATGATGTTGCCATGGCAACACGTCAAACGTTTATAATATTCTTGGGTATTTTTGAGGCTCTTAAAATGGCATGCTTAAAATTGCATGGATTGCATTCTTTCGTTAGCTCCGACCAACAGGAAGACAGATTTTGGTTTGAATGTGGATTTTTTTGAATAATCAGGCTCTGAGTTTTTAAGTACTCCTTGTAGGAGATTCATGCAATTGCCAACAAACTCGGTCAACATGAAACAAAGACACCGAAGATAAACTGCGAACTAAACTAAAGTGTGAACGATAATAGGACATCTTCTACAGTGTTGCCATGGCGAGGGATTAAAGTAATGACAGGCTTGAGCCCG
Source organism: Chanodichthys erythropterus (assembly GCF_024489055.1). Lineage (NCBI taxonomy): Eukaryota > Metazoa > Chordata > Actinopteri > Cypriniformes > Xenocyprididae > Chanodichthys > Chanodichthys erythropterus. The sequence continues at coordinate 24,269,065 of NC_090237.1, forward strand.
TCATCGCTGCTTGCAGCTATATTTATCACTGTCTTTATAGTTATTGTCCTTGGTGTGAACAGGCCTTAAGAGTTAGGTTAAAAGTTAAAGGTAAAAAACAGAAAATACCCTTTTCTCAGTGTAAGCTCAGCATAAAAACAACAGAAATCAAGAGAAAGTCCCAAGAGTAAAACAAAGTGTGTGTGAAACTCAGTACAGACAGAGTAGAGTAGTAGTACTGAAACTAAAGCCTGTAAGAGAGGTCTCCTCCCATCAATCCATCCATCCATCCATCCATCCATCCAATCTATCTATCTATCTATCTATCTATCTATCTATCTATCTATCTATCTATCTATCTATCTATCTATCTATCTATCTATCTATCTATCTATCTATCTATCTATCTATCTATCTATCTATCTATCTATCTATCTATCTATCTATCTATCTATCTATCTATCTATCTATCTATCTATCTATCTATCTATCTATCTATCTATCTATCTATCTATCTATCTATCTATCTATCTGTCTGTCTGTCTGTCTGTCTGTCTGTCTGTCTGTCTGTCTGTCTGTCTGTCTGTCTGTCTGTCTGTCTGTCTGTCTGTCTGTCTATCTATCTATCTATCTATCTATCTATCTATCACTTTTGTTTTAATGAAAAACTACCAAAAACAAACAAAAAAAAAAAAAACATTATAGTAAAGTCCAGTCTAAGCAGACTATTTTTACCCAGTGCTGCTGCTATCTGTGCGTGCTCTGAGTACTCTAAGTAGGTGGCACTCAATAAGCTGACACGGTGCTGTCTTTTCTAAAAACAGTCGATCAGGTTTCAGGTGTATGCGTCATTTGCAAAGACGAACGAGCACTCCTGTCAGACAGTAGCTCCAGGCGATGTTTTCGCTCTTTTTTTTTCTCCTTCTTGCTGAAATTCTTGACATCAGCCAAGAATCTGGACTGGAAAACAAGATAACAATGAAGATGCAAACAAAGCCAGTTTCTACAAGGCAGTGCTATCCTCCACCCTATGTTTTTATACTTGACAAATCACCCATAAAAAATAGGATCAACCTGCAAACTGATATGTGTACGAGGCCTCCAATTGTCATTTACGTCACCTTGAAAAGCAAGAGCTGAGGTAAAACTGAAAAAAAAAAGTGCTAAACAAAATATCTTTTGTCATGTTTATATTAGCTAAAAAAATCTATATCTATCTATCTGCAATCATTGTCAACTATTATCAACTAAAAATCAAAAAAGCAGCTGTAATGAAATGGTCACCATTTCATTCACTTGATCTCTCACACTACCCCAAATGCTTCCTGTCAATGTTTCACTTTCCTTACATTTGGAATGGCTTGGTGACATTCTGGACAGAGTTACAGATTGAAAAAGATTCTCGACCCTCATATAACTCCTGACAGAGACATCAATGTGGCACCACAGTGGTGCTGACGCCTCCAGAGCTGACCCTGGAGTCTCAAACACGACGTTTCGACATGCAGCGGTTTAAATTTCATTGCAACAACCAACTGTTGGGAATTCCAGGCATGTAACCTTTGTCCTCTAAAAAGATGGGCACTTTAAACAACATAAAATGTTGCCACAAATAGTAATAAAATCAGTCTTATGCACAATTCAATTGCCAAGAGATATGGAAGCTTTAATCCATAAGCTGTCCATCATCTGATTTCCCTGCTGTTTTGTTTTCCATGATATTTTTTAATGAAAGATTTGCTTGTATAAACCAAATTACTTCAAACACTGTTATACATCAAACACACAAACTGAATAAATTTAATTTGCCAGAGTTTTTTCTTCTGGCTTGTGTGTGTGTGTGTAAATGCAAATAGACTTCAGACCTCCCACAAACTTGAGGGATTGTTTTTCACAGCAGAATCTAAGTTTCATGTAGGTAGAAATTAAAAATCAGCGGTTTTTGTTGGATCTTTTACTTCCAGTCTACCCTGTCTGTGCAGGATAAGCATCGGTCTCAAGAGATAGCCGGGCAGCTGTGAGAGGAGGGGAGGCCCGGAGGTGTTGCTGAACAAAGAGGCACCGTGGGGAGATATGATACAGAACAGCACCTGTAACTATGCCTGGAGATGAGCGATAAGGTGCTTTCTGGGGCACAGATGCACATGTGCACACAACTGAACACTGCTTTCTACCTAATCCTGGATAGTCCTGCTTTTTGATGCGCATTTAATGTCATATTAAATCAAATTGAACTGTAAGGATAAAATATACATGACAGGATCTGTTATTTATGTTTTTTTTTTTTAATCATTAAAAACTACTCATTTCTAAATGTTCTATAGTTGCATCTATAATAGATGAAATTTTCTATACACTCTCATGTTGCTCAGTTCAAAAGTCTGACAATTTAAAGATAATTCCCATTGTATGGAAAAGAAAATATGCATTTATTTTATTGTTATTTTATTTTTAATTTATTTATGTTTTTCATTTTAAATATTTAAATTCAAATATGTATAATTAAATTAAAATTTCCCTACAATTTTTTTTTTTTTTTTTTCCCCAAGCACAGCTTTGCTCTGAAATGTTCAGACAGGCTCTTTCAAGCACCATAAAGAAAAAAAAAACAAACCCAAAACACCATATTGGAATAATAACTATCTCTCTACAGACAAAATAATCAATTCTCCCCACTTTAAGACGAGGCTGCACCATTCTTTGCTTTCATACTTCAGGAATTATGGCTGGAAAATCGTTTCAAGGTTTGCTGTGGTGTTCAATAAATCCTATGAATTTAGATTAAACATTCAGTGTGATCTTGCCTTCAAATGTCTGTGCTAGATCGCTACGGGACTGTGTTAAAACAAAGCCTCCCACAGCTTCCCAGACTGCTGCCTCAAATGGAAGCACCTGTCAAGAAAATGTTTTCAACCTGCAAGTACCCCAAAGATTTAAAAGAATAGTTTGTTTTATAAGATGCCCAGCCAAAAAAAACTTCAGAGAGCTCATAAATATTTTAAGATTATTTAAAAATGCTCCAGTCTTTGTGTGCATTGCTTAAACAGTGCAAAACACTACCGATTAAGTGAAATCCCACTCATAAGGTCCTGCAACTGTTACAAACTCTTGCGAGTATATTTTCCATGTACTGCAAAACTTAATCCCAATGGATAATTTGTTTATTTTTTAAATGCCTCTGATCATGATCCTCAAACTATGCTCTCTTGGTGAAGCAATATTACGAAACTGAAATATAAACAGCAAGCATGCCAAACACATCCAACACAGTGAAGTATCTCACCATCATCTGCATCAGGCAGGATGGTCACTCTAGTGGTGGGGAACTCCTGACCCAGACGGCCACCCATGGGCATGCTAAGGGTGACATTAAAGCTTTCTTCTTCCTCGTAGAGTGAGTCATCGATGACGACCACACGGCAGTGCTTCTCAGTCTCGCCCTTATCGAAACGCAGCACGCTGTGGTGTTCCTCGGGTCGGGAAATGTAGTCAGAATAGGAAAGCACAGTAGTGGGGACAGTGCCCTTGGCTGTACCTGCACGGGAGAGGATAAAGGGAAGATTTGAGGAAGTTTTGAGCATTCAGACTCACAAGTTTAGTCAGGAATCAACGCCACTTTAAAGTCTCAACATGTAGTTGAAGAAATCTGATGAGCTTGAAAGTTCACGAAATTTGATTTGGTTAGTAAGGAATGGAAATACCTTTAAGTTAAATTTCATTGAGCTCCAGTTATAATTCACCTTGTTGTGTGAAGCAGACCACCATTAGCTCTTGACTGACATCTCCAGATCTTCGCACAGGAATCAGAAGTTCTCCAATATCTTCCTCAATTGAGTATGTTGCCATCGGGATGAACACTGTGGATTCTAAGGCAAAAAGCAATCATCACATTTAATATAAATTCGCATAAAATAACTTTATAGACAAAGAAAGAAAAGAGTTACTGAAATCATCATTCTGACTTGTCAAAGCTTGACATCAAAGTTTCTAACCTTTTTAAAAAATGTATGTGTAACTTTAGTTTCTGTTTCTGTATTATTAATGTGGGATTGATCTCCCGCAGCTGCTGTCAAAAGGTTCAGAATTTTATAATAATTTGACAGACCCAAGATAAGTAATTGTAGTGGGAGAGATACAAATAAAAACTCTTTATCAGAAGAGTTGGGAATGGATAAAACAGTAACAGGAATATGAGTAGCACTGAAAAAAACACAGAAGAAAGCATGAAAGTTAATACTATGGTGTGTTAAGCTCTATGTATTTGTGGGTTAAAAACTTTTGGCAACTTCACGGTCACCATTTCAAATAAATTAATCCTCTTTATCCGTATAAGACTTGACTTTCAGGGAGTATTGGAACAATCGCTGAACAGCTCTCTAAGGACACATACTGGGTTTTCTTTCAGAAAAAGACATTAAAAACTTGATTATGCTTTGTTCAAATCTGCATGAAGCTTTCTTTGCACTTAGAGGCAGAAGATAATTAAATGAGATTTAACCTTTCAGACTGTGGCTTTAAGTTGCTTTTATGTCCTTGTGCAAGGGAATAACACAGGCTTATCACTGTAATTTATAAATGTCAAATGAGCGTTATGTACCCTGCTCCATCACTCCATTTCCAACTATGTGATGTTATACAGATAGAGAAGATCAAATCTTGATCTCTGATGTTAATGTTACTTAAAAAGGAGCATTTGCTGGAGCAATATTATATATATAAATATATATATATATATATATATATATATATATATATATATATATATATATATATATATATATATATATATATATATATATATATATATATATATATATATATAATATATATGAATATAATTCAACAAATGTATAATATTCTAGTACTTATTATGCCCTCCATAATTTTGAATATACTACTCTGACCGTTCTAGGCATAGAGTGTACAAGTTCATGACAAATTGTCACATCTGTCCCATTTAACTCCAGGATGATTAAATACCCTGATCTTTAATGGGGAGTGTTGCTCAACTCGTCTCTACAGAATCCCCCACAGGTGCTCAAGAGTGTTAAGATTGAGTGCAATACATGTCCACAGAAGGTTTTCAGCCTGGGAGAAGCAACTATCAACACCATAACATTTTGGATGCTGTTAGATCCAAAATGATTGATTTAGTCTCATGAGACCAGAGTATTGATTCCCAGAATGTTTATTTTGTAAATATGGGCTTTGGAAATGGCTAACTGGCTTTATTGTGCTTTGGCTATTGTGCTGCTTCTTACTCTGAGAGATAAACAGTTACTCTTTTCATAGCTTTTGCTGTCACTGAGACACTCACTCGATATTTCTCCTGCTCTTCTTCTAGCAAAAAAATCCCTCATCACTAAATGAAAGCTTAAAATGAAGGCCTGATTATTTCAGGGGTCTTGTCACAAGTCCATTGTTTTTTAATTTCTGTGTTACTTTTGCTATATTTTCACACTTAAAACAATGATTTGGTAATCCTCTTGTACCACTGTCCTCTTTTGTGCTAAGAAATATGTCTCCCGACAGTTCTCTCCCAAGTGCTTCCATTGTTTTCAGCATTAAGTCTAAGAATGATTCAGTGGGCTATATAACACTTTTAATTGTCAAGAAATGACTTCTCTTTAAATGTTTTGGTTCAACATACTTACCTGTTGATCAAACACTGCCTTAAACTTACACCATACATTTTTATTTCCTTTTTTTTAGTAACTTTTAGGAGGGTGTACTAATTTTTGCTACACAGCATTGTATCACCTTGATAAGAAAATCTTATTTTCCTGAATAATTTCGACATGCTTCTTTGGTAATTGATTAAGCAGACTTGCTGGAACTTTATATCTCTAAAGAACCCTAACATGTCTTCTAAGTGATTGAGTAGTTTCAGAGGGGGTGTACTCATATATATTAGTGGTGGGCATAGATTATTTTTTTAATCTAGGTTAATCTCACTGTAATCTTGGAATTAATCTAGATTAATATAGATTAAAATGGCTCATTTGAATTCTGCCGAAGACATTCAGAATATGTGAGCTACCCAAATAATGACTAAAAGTAATCCGTCATATATATATATATATATATATATATATATATATATATATATGTCAGATCACATAAAACCATGCAAATTATTATTAAATATTATATATTAATATTATCTCAAATTGTTAATGTTAACAACATCAGCACTGTGTGACTATGTGTATTCAGTGTGTACTAACATAACCTGTAGATTTCTATTTCTGTAGCCACTCTGCAGTGCAAAGCTCTTTTGCTTTTGACTACGGGTGAATCTCCAGCTATTACTGATGATTGTTATTTGGACCTTTCTGGATTAAATCCACCATCAAAATGATAAGTTTAATTATTGCAGCTGCTGTGAATAAAGGCTATAAAATCCAGAAGCATACTCACATGCCCTATAACCTACTAGCTGGGACTCCTTCTATATAAAGTAAACCCACCAGTACCACCCGAATTAGAACACATTATTACAAGCTTGCTGTTGTGAATCAGGTAAGGAGATAAGGAGATAGTTTTGAACACTGGCTGGTTATGTACTTGCTCAAAAATTATATGGATAATTTTTAATCAAAAACAGTTCCAGACTGCAGCTTTACTTAAATTTTATTTTATTTATCCATTACATTGAAAAGACTTTTTGAAGGATATTGGTTTGCGTATGCCCTTTTTGAACACTTGAGCTTAACTAAGACTTGATGTTTACGCGGTTGCTGTGTCGAACTTGATTTATGTCTCTTGGCTGTTGAGGACTACTGAATCTTTGAGCCTATTTTCAGTATGAGTAAAATACTTAAAATACTGTTAAAAAGACTTTTACTCCTACCATCGAACAATACCATATGATACAATATCCACAACAACCATGGTAAAAACTAAGTCAAAAAAAAGAAAAGAAAATGGAAACATAATACTATGGTTCTTTTGTTAACTTTTGTAAGTGCACAAGATATTTTAGGGAAATCAGATGTGAGAGTCACCATCTTAAGAAAAGTAGTGTAACTGTAAGATCTATGGAGAAAGCTCATTCAGTGAGATAAGAGAACAAAGGGACTGCTCCTGGTAAATCAGCCATATATCCTGCCATCAGAGGCTTGGCTGCTCTGTTTCGATGAGCAGGAACCAGGATGTTATTCAGATGTTCTAGAGATATTATGCTATGATTAATGTACAGAGGGGTGACAGCTGTGATGTCTGCCACCACTGACACTTTTTTTCCCTTACTTTTTGCCTGGTCAGATTGTTTGTCTCATACACACATTATTGCATTGCCTCAAGTTATAGACTAAACACATAACAACCTATGTTAGACCAAACATAGTTCATGTTAAATCAACATTTCTAATGACTGGCTAAAGTTTGAGATTGTTTGTTTAAAGTTGAATTTTGTTTGAAATAGTCTGGCTTTTGAACCCCCATACTGATCTTTGTTGCTACATTAAACCATTATCAGCACCTGGAACGCTTTTTTTTTTTTTTTTTTTTTTTTGTGAGCTCACCATCTCCAGGGTCAACAATTTCCACTGTTGCTGCCTCTGGGAACTCCAGTGCTCCCATGACAGGCTCTGACAGGACGATCTGGAAGGTCTCAGACTGCTCGTACAGGCTGTCCAACAAGATGCGCACCTTCCAGGTAGCAGTGGTCTGACCTGGGTTAAACTGGACTTGTTTCTGGGCCTTTCCTCGGAAATCTTTGTCCTTTTCAGCCGTACCATCTTTGGTGCCAATACCTTAAGAATATAAGAGTAAATAACCTTTAAATAAGGCACATACATTTAAGCATTTAGTATTTTAGAACAACAGTGGATTAAATGGTAGATTAGATGCTAGATGAAAGGAAAACAAAGTTAATATAAAATAGTATGTGTAAGATTTATATTCATTTTATTTATTTTATTAATTATATTATGTATTAATTCATTGATAATATTTATTATTTGTATTTAATTGTTTTTTATATATATATATCAATATTTTTGAAGTCTTTTTAGGGGTTGGAGAATTTTATTTATTTTTTTTTTTATTTTTTTTTGGCTGAGATTTTTTTGGAGCTATACAAACAAATAAACAAACAAACAAAAAAAAAGAGATCAAATCTTTTTCAGCGCTGTGAAGTACTAAGAAAATAATGTTTTACAGAAGCACTTTTGACAAAAACGTGACAAAATGTTTATATCACCTCTTCTGTGTTTCTATAAATGACAGCAAAGCTTTGTTAACAGCCAATTCAGATGCAGCATGTGTGACGCAACCATTCTGTAATAAAAGCTTCAAAGAGAGCGGTGTTTAGGTCTTTGGAAAGAGACTCAAGACTCAGAAGGCTAGTCCATCAACATCCCTCAGAAGATCAGATGCTCAACTAGTCTGACAGTTCCACTGGTGGATCTCTGTCCATTTGGGTTTTCACAGCAGGTGCGCCAGGTGGGCATTGTCAGCTAGTGAGCAACTGTGTGGAAAGGAGTCCCCAATAACAACAATAACTTTCCAACACAGAACTCTCAAAGGTCACCAAAAAATAAGAAATATTAATATAACCCATAAATAAATAAACAACACGGAAAGAAGAAGACATTCTGCCAGGTGAAAGGCCAGACTGGAAAGGTTATGATGGAAACATAATGATGAGCTTTGGCAAAGGAGGAGAAATTGAGCTGCCAAAAGAAGAAAGACTACTTTGAAGCAAATTTAGAAAGAAATACTTTGATATTAAGGTACATCACACATAAAAAGGAGGGGTCCTGTCATGTCCTGCCTGCGCATGTGCCAGCATAAAATGCAATTATTCATAGAACATCAGTCCTTGAAGAGAAACTGAGGGAGACAGTGAAAAATCTAAATAATAATTGAATAAAAATCATCATTTCAAAGACTTCCTCGTCTCCTCACTTCAATACAGCAAGGTCTCTGATCCTGGCCCAGCGAGTGGCAGATGAACAGCAGGACTGCAGCCTGTCTTACCATGAAGCTCTGGACCGGAACTGAGGTAAGCTGTGGAATGGTGGTCAAGCTCAGCATGTGGATGGAATATTCATCTATGTGATGAGAACTTGTGGAGGTCTGTCAGTGTGATCCTGCAGGTCTCACGCAGAGGTCTAAGCCCTGTTTTCACAGTCTTTTCCATGCCAGTTTTGTTTTGGCCAGTGGAAAACCTGATGTTGTTTGGGTCTCTTGCCAGTGTCACATCTGACCTTTTTTAGTTGGGGACACTTCATATTCAGCAGTATTACTGATTTGACTGCACTGACAGTGACTGTTGGAGGAGAACTGAACTGAGCTGGACGAAGATATCACTGTTTTCTTCAGAGCTGCTTTATAGCGGAATTTAACTCATTCCATAATTGATGAACTTTACACATTGAACAGAACGGAATCAATACTGAACTGACTTCAGCCGAACAACAAAACTATTTTCTTTTAAGATCTGCTTTATTATTGTTCATTATTTACCTGTTTATCACTGAAAAAGCTGATTTGAAACATTTCAAATCATAAAGCGTTATATAAATAAAGATGGCTTGACTTGATTTTGCAGCTCATGCAAATTCAAAACTAGATCCTAAACTATTTTAGGCTTAAAATAAAAATATTATTAAATATATCAAATATATCAAAGATAATATTAAATACCTGCGGAAATATGGGAAATTGTTGCTGTCATATTTTAAATATTTTAACAATATTTTGTCACTTTTATGGCATTTTGGTTCATTTCTGACCCTAATTTAAAAAAAAAAAACTAATTTTTTTCTAAGATTCATGAAATGCTGTCAGCATTCTCTGTTCTCCAAGAGTTCTTGACTTTTAGATGCACATATCTGACAACCATCCTTTGCCATGTTACTGTTCAAAAGTTTGGTTCACGCTCAACATTTTTGAATCAACAATCTATTTAAATTTTCAGCAACATTACTTTGCATCCTTGGTGAATAAAAATATTACTTCTTTTCTTTCAAAAAAAGAAAAATATTACTCACCCCAAACTTTTGAATGGTAGTGAATGTACAGTCCGGCAATAAATGAATGCAAAATAAACCCTTACATGGTGATCAGAACCACACCACAAAGCTGAATGTACATTATTCCACTTATTACACTGTTACTTACCAAATAAATAAATAATTATTTTACTTTTTAATATTAATAGGCTTTAATGTAAAGCTGTAGTCCATATTCTGCATAAAACAGCAGATGTTAATACATTATATTGTCAAAAGTATTGGGACGCCCCTCCAAATCATTGAATTCAGGTGCTCCAATCACTTCTATGGCCACAGGCGTATAAAATCAAGCACCTAGGCATTCAGACTGCTTCTACAAACATTTGTGAAAGAATGAGTCTCTGTCTGGCATGATGGAGTCTGGGTTTGGCGGTTGCCAGGAGAACGGTACTTGCCTGACTGCATTGTGCCAAGTGTAAAGTTTGGTGGAGGGGGGATTATGGTGTGGGGTTTTTCAGGGGTTGGGATTGACCCCTTAGTTCCATTGAAAGGAACTCTTAATGCTTCAGCATACCAAGATATTTTGGACAATTTCATGCTTTGGGGATGGCCCCTTCCTGTTCCAACATGACTGCACAAAGCAAGGTCCATAAAGACATGGATGAGTGAGTTTGGAAGTGAATGTATGTTTTTGTTGTTGTTGTTGTTAATTGAGGAAACTCAACTCTGCCCTTTGGGAACCAGCAACGAAGAGATACGTGGGTGGCTGATCTTAAAACCAAGTCAGAAAAACAAGTATTATCACTGTGTATGTGGGCGGTAGCGTAGCCATGCCTAGATGCAAATCAAATAACCAAATCTGATGACATGAGGAGCAACATCTACAGAGGTTCAAAGAGCCCAAAATAATGATGTTATAAAGAGACTACTATCAGCAAATTAGAGGTCACAGTTATTTAACACAACAGAGAGGCTTTTTTCTTTATAAAATCTTATCAGTAGTGCATGATGGGAAATTAAGTACTCTCTTAACATCACTTACTAACAAATGAGGTCTCGCCAAGGTAACCTCTGCGTCTCAAGACAACCTCCAGAAACTTAGCCTCTTCATCCACCTGGTAGTACTCCTTCTCCAGGGAGATCCAAGCCCAGTTTAGCCGGAAATGTTGGTTCTTCAGCTTGTTGCCCCCTACAGAATGAACATATTGAACATACAATAAGGTAAGGATTAATATCAAAGGTGCAGTAATGATTTGGAAAAGATTAATTTTACATAAGGGTATGTATTGTTTTCTGTGCACTGCTTGTACAAATAAGTACAAACGTACAAAAGTTAGACTTAACTCTATCCTTTTTTGTTAGAAGTACGCAAAGGCTTTCTCTTTGAAGTAATAGCTTTAATATGGCCCACTGAGGTTTAATGGAGCTGAATCCTCCAATTCATACAGGGTACCTTATTCATCTCAACAAGAACAGTGTGATATCAGTCAAACTCTCTGATGCAGCAGTAAGGGAAAGCGCAGGTTTAATTGCATCGTTTCTAATTAAAATAAAAAAGGTTTGTCTGCTTTCTATCTGTGTTAGTCTGTTTTATCGTCAGCGTTTGAAGTGCGATTCAAAGTGAGGGCTCGCTCCTGGAGGGCATCCCTACCAGTTACAATCTGCACACAAAGACAGCCACACACACAGACATCAAACACACACAAAAACATGTCTTTCTTTCCCATGTAGGAATGCAAATAAATGGAAAAATGTAATGTCTAGCTCATCTACGTTAAATTTAAATATGCATAATTCAGACACAATTATGTAAATTTAGGATGTGGTTTAATAAAATAAAAAATTGGAATTCTGTGGCTTTTGACCGCCTGTAAGCGTTGTGCACAAAATATACACAACAAAATAACTACATATAATATAGACACATATACAAATGCAATATGTCTATTGTAGACTGTAGTCAATCTATGTTAAATTAAATATTTATAATTCAGATAGAATTCTGTAAATACAAGATATTGTTTAATAAAATAAAAAAATGGAACTTATCTGTAACCATTTTGTGCAAAAAACTGGGACACAGCTATTATACAAAATAAGTATAATACATTATATAAATAGTTTTTTAATAAAAATGATAATAATGGTGATTAAATATTTAAATAGTTTAAATTAAAAAAATTAAACATGATAAATAATAATTATTCATGAAAAATAATTCAATCATGACAACCTCGAAAGATTTTTCAAGGTTTTTCGATACCCATCACGCATGGTAAAGGATATGACAATGTTAATGTATTTGGTCTTGGCGGAATAGATCTTTGCTGCTACTGTAGATTATTGCTTTTGTTGTAGATTATTTCTGCTGCTGCAAAGCAAGTACAGGAACTTGCTATTGCCAATACATACGCCAACACGCTGCTGCGAGTAAGACATAGTGCTGCTGCACAAATAGCATATATCAATAACCCATAGCAGATCTATACAGGTGGAGCTAGGGAAGGTGGAGGGTTTTAGAGGAACTGTAAAGCGCTCATTGGCTAGATAAGTGACACGGACCAATCAGCTTGTGCCAAGTAGTTAATGCTGTAATTATCATCAGCTTGCGTTAAGGACCTGTCTGCGCCATCTAGAGTGTCATGACTAAACTATATGTATTAAAAGATTTAACCCTTTCGATCGTGAGTTTAAAATATTCTAACTGTCCCCCCAGAGTGAGTTTTTTTAAGGCGACCGTTATTTTAGAACTTTCGCCTTTAATGTTTCCATAGCGACGCGTCTTGCGTGTCACGAGCGCTGAATGCAGCAACAATAACACTGTATGACAGATGGATCGCTATTATTTAGTTTTTCCTTTTTTATTTAAAATATTCGCAAAATTGCTTACCATGTCATCAACTATCTGATATTCCGATTCTCAAATATGTGTAAGTGAGTGTGCTTTGTCGTTTTAAAACCTTTATAACTGATCTTTATCTTGATCTGTAATGCGAGATGGGCGCCGCCATCTTAGTTTGCGCTGCAGTTCACAAGAGTCCTGTCAGTCGGATTTACAGCAGGTTAATTCATCATTTTCTTCCGAAATATATGCAAGTAAGTGGCTGGTGAACTGGAAGAATAAAAGAGTAAACTTTATAGTCACTTAGGCCCATTATGTGTGTCTGATATGAATAAATGTCGCCAAATTATATTTGTTATTGCTGCTTCCACTGATGTCGGACATCAATGTGTAAATTATAAACGCTTAATGTATTGTTTTAATGGTGCTTATGCATATTTAAATGTCTGAAACCTTAAAAGAAACATTATGTGCCTGAAAACACTGCATAGCTGTGATATATGACAAGAGCTGCACGTGTCGGTCTCGCAGCCAGAGCGCGAAAGCACAGTTTGAATCTGTTATGTGACGTCGCTGAACGTTCGAAATACCATATGTGGTACCGTACGCCCAGGGGCACTGAAATAAAAATCCCATATGTGGGACCGTACCGCTCAAAGGGTTAACATCAGATCAACGGATTATGGCCAACATTACTATTTTAAAGGGGGAGGAGATATTTGATGCATTTATTACTAGATATTTTTTATACTAAGTTAATTTTATGTTACATAATAGTCTATCTCACATAGACCATATAGAAAAACAGGGGAATTGTGCCTGTAGTAGAAGAACAACAAAGTTCCCGTAATTGTGGAATTTGCCCGAAAAAGCCCTAAGAAGTTCTGCCTAATTTCCTGTTTCAATCGGAAATGGAAAATTGTGAGTCTTACACACACACACTGCACACACACACACACACACACAAAAAAAAAAAACATTCTTAGTATAACAAATAGAAAGATTGGTCTGTCTGACGGACCTGTCCAATCAGCATTTGGCATAGTTGTAGAGTCCAGTCCAGTTGGCGTTTTAAGAGAGAATAAGAGATGGAGAGGAAGTAAGCAAGAGAGAGAGAGAGACTTCAATCTATAAGTCTGTTCTGTTCTGGCTTCTTTGTACTGAGCTATCAGTAGACTGTGGTTTGTTTGCTTTTGGCAACACTACACAGGCTGTACCCATCCTACACACTCCTCCTCTCCTTCCTCCTCTGTCCAGTTGTCACGCTCTGCAAACCCATCACGTCCAACTAGCCCCGTTCCCCTTTCATGCAAAGGGTTAGAAGCACAAAGTCTGGATGTTTTATAAATGTGCGTGCGTGTAAAGCTTGCTAGTAGCACCTGTTAAGAGCTTTTCATGTATTTTTACACCTATAATTCTAAAAACTAAAAAAAAAAAAAAAAAATCCCATCAATCCAAATATCTAGCATGGCCACTGAGGAAGCTGCACAAAAGAGTGTATCGCCTCAGATGTTTCACGTTCTAACCTTGACAAATATGGATCAACAGCTAGAAGAGACACTTTGGCAATTCATTTGAAGGATTTGTGAGAACTGCTTTTATGAAACGTAACAAGTGAAGAAAGAGTCTTCAAGCTGCAAGAGAACGAGCTCAATGAAGTCCTGTCAGAGTGAAGAAATTAACCGAAAATGACAGAAGATTCAGATCTGAGCTGAAGTACCTGGCTCATCTTCAAAGTCCGACATTTTGCAGAATAATTGGCTGTGTCAACATGCTTTTGATGAAAGAGAATTCAAGATTCGCAGAATACAAAGATTTTTGGACTTCACCGAAGACTGCTCTCTGTGACAGCGAATAAACAGGATTCACTTTACCTTTGAGGAAAGATGTGAGGTGAAATATCATTCTGTTCATTCAAAGTATCAACTCTAAATGATTCTCATCCTCCTCAGTGTAAAAACCGAGAAATCAAAGGGACCTTTGGTTGCACAAAATGACCTTTGTATGGGAGTTGATTTTGTGTGTGGGTGAGATCAAATAGTTCATGTGCCAAAGGAAGTTTATTGAGATAAACATTCAATAGTGTCTGTCAACTTGATAAAACAAAGAAAATCCAACAAGTTCATTCACTTGACTTTATCTGCAAGAACCTTTCAAAGAGCATTTTCCAGAGGCAATTCATACAAAAGCCTACCACATGGGTTTCCCACAGAAAGACCAGGTCAAGCTTTGATTTCAATGCGCATGTACGCACATATTTTAAATGCAATATGATAAGTCATGTTCAACCAACAAATGGTAGGCCTACCATTGTTCTAGATCCGGCCCATAGTTCAGGTATTAGAGGTGAGGTTGTGTTTCAGCAGGATAAACCGACTTCAAAGAATTCAAGGAAAACCTTCCAGTTAATCTATAACTGTAGGTTAAGATTGCTGAGCAGGGGTTTCGTTAACACCAATGTTTTCTCAAGGTCCTGCTTTCTAGGTCACAGTCTAACGCATTTTCCAAACCCCCCTCTGTAAAGACACTGCTTTGAAAAACAACCTAAAACGTATTTTTCTAATTTCTTTGATGATATGCTGGTTGCTGCAGGCAATATGTTACGGAAACTAAACTATTATTAATTATTTATAATGTAAAACATTTTTTTAAGCAAGAACATTCTTTATCACTTCTTAAAAACACATGGAAAATAAGTGCTGACATTGAATCTTTTTACCCCTTACATATTTTGTAAGAGGAATATGATAACATATCTAATGACTTTACTCAAGTCAAAAATCAACCTGAATATAAAGGATTCCTTTGTATTGTAATGTACATGCAAGTGAAATGGATTATCAAAAAATTAAAAATAAAAAATGTAGGCGACTTGGTTCATCCATTGGTTGTTAATTGGATGCAAGCAGATCTGAATGTGTGCCAGCGATAAAAAAAAAGGGGTGGAGTTTAAAGTGGATAAAGTTATTGCATAAGTCTGGCATTAATTAAGAATTACTAGCTCAAAATGTATAAAAAGAAACCTATGTATGGAAGATCAATAAGATGCATATGGTGAACTTCCAGTTCATGAACAAGCCCATTACTTTAGACATTACAGAAATTATGATGTCACTGACAATTAATGCTCTGGGCAGAGCAAATATAGATTTAGCAGTTACTACAGTCCTAACATAGCATGTCCTTTCTCTCACCACAAGATAATAAGCATGACATCGGCTTTTGATGGACAGATTTGTTATGAATGAGACCGGAGGCTCCGCTCAGCCTGAGCTGTGCCAACTCTGTGCCCCCTGTCTCCTCCATAAGCACTGACTGAGTCTGCAGACTACCCTTATTTGGTCACTGAGGAGAGCGAGGGGCCCACAGTGCCCACCATCATTCTCCCTCCATCAGACAAACCTGCCTGTTAGGCATCACTGCTGAACACTGACTTGTCTGTGCCTAAATTAAGGACCAGCTTGGAGCAAAATGGAAAGTTTGTATCTATTGCTACTGGATACAAGAAAGGTCCCAATTTTCCAGGGGTTTTGTTTGACAAACATTAGGTTAAAGGTGCCCTAGATTCAAAAATTTAATTTACGTTGGCAAAGTTGAATAACAAGAGTTCAGTACATGAAAATGACTCCATTGTTTCCTCCTTCTTATATAAATCTAATTTGTTTAAACGACCTCCAAAGAACAGGCGAATCTCA
Organism: Chanodichthys erythropterus; assembly: GCF_024489055.1. Lineage (NCBI taxonomy): Eukaryota > Metazoa > Chordata > Actinopteri > Cypriniformes > Xenocyprididae > Chanodichthys > Chanodichthys erythropterus. The sequence continues at coordinate 24,285,546 of NC_090237.1, forward strand.
ACATAACACCGACTGTTATGTAACAGTCGGGATCATTAATATGTACGCCCCCAATATTTGCATATGCCAGCCCATGATCAAGGCATTAGACCAGGGCAGAACGTCTGGATCTGTGCACAGCTGAATCATCAGACTAGGTAAGCAAGCAAGGACAACAGCGAAAAATGGCAGATGGAGCAATAATAACTGACATGATCCATGATTACATGATATTTTTAGTGATTTTTGTAAATTGTCTTTCTAAATGTTTCGTTAGCATGTTGCTAATGTACTGTTAAATGTGGTTAAAGTTACCATCGTTTCTTACTGTATTCACGGAGACAAGAGCCGTCGTTATTTTCATTTTTAAACACTTGCAGTCTGCATAATTCATAAACACAACTTCATTCTTTATAAATCTCTCCAACAGTGTAGCATTAGCCCGTTAGCCACGGAGCACTATCAATCTCATTCATAATCAAATGTAAACATCCAAATAAATACTATACTCACAGGAATCGATGTATGCATGATGAACACTTTGTAAAGATCCATTTTGGGGGTTTTATTAGCTGTGTGAACTTTGTGTTTGCTGTTTAAGGCATTTTAGAGCTCGCGGGGGCGGTGGAGTGGGAGATTTAAAGGGGCCGCACGCTTAATCGGTGCATATGTAATGATGCCCCAAAATAGGCAGTTAAAAAAAATAATTAAAAAATGGGGTATTTTGAGCTGAAACGTCACTGACACATTCAGGGGACACCTTAGACTTATATTACATCTTTTGGAAAGGCACCTCTAGGGCACCTTTAATGTGTTTTACTACTTTTACTGATTTTGCTTTCGCTGCTATTTTCGTGTGATTACAAATAGTCTTTCAAAAGTTTCGGGGTCAATAAGATTTTCTTAAATTTTTTTTTTTTTTTTTTTTTTCAAAAAGCTTAATCAAGATTTAATTTCAAGATTTCAAAACACTGCTTCATGAATTGCTTCACTGCTTGTTGTCAATGCAGGCCTCACTGGTCTTACGGGTGTGGAATGACATGAGGGTGAGTAATTAATGACAGAATTTTCATTTTGGAGTGAACTAACACTTTAAATGAAATAAATGTTATATTGAATTGTTGTTATATTTAATAATTATTTTAAAGAAATGTCAGCAGAGATCGAGTCAACTCGATCATCCATTATGAAGGCCTCATTGACATGACAGCCAGTGGCACAGTTCCTCAACAAACCATCCATACCGGTGTGAATACAATCCTCAACTGGAATGAAATGGAATAAATACTTTGAATGTTGCGATCCTATCGGACTTATGATAGCTACCTGAATCGTAACAAAGCATTGTTCGCCAGAAGAGAACTGGCCCCCCAACTAAGCCTGGTTTCTCCCAAGGTTTTTTTTCTCCTCTGGAGAAAAACATACAAGACAAATTCCAGTGTAGGAGCAACAAATAAGATATTAAATAGATCTAATTTGTAATTTTTACAAACGCATAAAGAAAACGTCACACTTTCTCTCTCATTCATTAATTTTTTCTTTTTTTTTTTTTCTCATTCAGCCGTTTTGATTCCACATTGCAAGGCAGAGTTGTTGTGGAAACCATTCTGATGCTCACTTCCTGGGTCACAAAAGCAGGATTCCCATGCACTCTTGTGAGGAGGAGCTGCCTGGAATTCATTGAAGTCAGCGCTGCTCATTTACGTGTGTCTCAAGGAGACAGGGAGTGAGAAATAAAGTGTGTTAGCAACTAAAGGTCAAACTGAACCTTGGGAGTTGCACCATGCTTTAGTGACTGCACTTGCAATCACTGCTGAGGTCAGTTCTCTCACACACCTGCTTAAGTCCCCTGTCAACCCAACCCCCCATACACACACAAACACACACACACACACTGACAGAGGACTCTGAGAAGTGCCAGAAAATACATTGCGTGTCTTTTCATTGCAAAATGCCTTTCACTATGCACTTTTCCAAATGGAAAAAGGACAAGCTAAGAGAATGTAGAAGCTTCTAAGGGCACTAAATCCTGTGACAGTGCAGGATGACGGAGACTTCATGTTGTCAATAAAACGAGATGGCCTTCCACCAAACCTGTCAGTAAAAGCTTCTCACCCATAAAGCCTGTCTGCAGATGTCTCTCACCTCTCAGCTCTCCAGAGATGTTGGTTTGTGCAAGGTGTTTTAACACTCTTTGAACATTTTAAAGCACACTTCCTTCATTTAGCACATCGCATTCGTATTGTGGTCTTGGCTGTGCACGCACTCTGCTATCACACCAGGCAGGGGGATTTTATGAAGGTCAGTGTTCCCTATATGCCTGGAAAACACTGGCACACAAAAACTAAATCCTGTAATTTAGAGTCTAATCCTATTAGCACTAGTTCATTCACACAAGTTCATGCTAGACTCTGAACCAAAAGCATAAACCTGTTTCTCTCCCAGGTATTTATGGGCCAAACTAGATTTTAATATTTTCTGAAGAAAATGTAAGTGGTACTTACCTAAAAAATAACAAATTTAATTCTTACATATATATGTTAACCTTTTACCATATGTCTTGGAATATCGCAACAATATCATATTATGAGTTCAGTATCATGATATGTATCGAATCGTGACATGAGGGTATCATTACACCCTAAATGAAGTCTGGAGTAATGATTTGCCAACACAAGAATACATTTGAAAAGCTATAATAGAATTATTTTATTTTAAATCTTTTTTACTTTTAATTAAATAAATCCAGCTTTGTCAGCATAAGAGACTTCTTTTAATACTCAGCATTTTACAGACCTCAAAACGTTTTGACTTTTGAATGGTAGCATTAAACATTAAAAGATGTTGGAGCTGATTATTATACCATTTCGAATGTCACAAAATGAAAAGCTTTTTAAAGGTTCTCCTCATCCAAAACTATAAACTATGTGGATGAAACATTCTCTCTCTTTCCTGTGATCTCCTTTAAAGGCAGAGAAAGGCGGAATGTCATTCCAAAGCACCAAGGTCGGGTCTTATCCTTGACCGCTGCTCATTAAAAAAAGAGGATTAGAGCGTAGACTTGGATGGACACAAGATTATTTAACAGTGCTTTCTTTCACTGCTTTTTGATTGAATAGCCTGCTCTGAAACAGTTTCTTTAGGATCAAGCGAGTGTTTGAATACAAGTAAGCGATAGTAGGTGTAATCCACATTATTGAGCCTGTTCTAATGTAAACTCTCCTCCCCCTAAAAAGCAAGTAAGAGTCTCTACTTTCTTCAGTTTCAGGAAAGATAACATAACCAGTCTAATACAATCCTTTTCATTTTTCTATGACAAGCGGACATCATTGTTTTCTTAACTCGCTGTAATGCTGCTGTCGATCCACTGACTGGCTAATGGAAAACTGAAGCAGAAAAAGAATAAGGGAATTATCAGGCGGTTCATGATGAGAGACTTCAAAAATAACTTTGTAAGCTATTATATCCATAGGAAAGTCTTCTCCACCCACTGAGTGGTTTAATTACCACCTTTGTTGTAATGTTGAGATCAAGAATTCATGGTGGCACTGGAAGCAACAACAAAGTGTAGTCTTTTAGCATGGCAAAAGCTCTAGTGTGCACACATAAAGGTCACTGACGATTAAATATTGAAAGTAGCAATTATGCGCAGCCTCCGAGCACTCAAAAAGAACATCTCTACTGAGTTGACATTAATCAAACGATTCAGAAATACTGAGCTGATACTGGCACGCCAAATGCACTTAAAAAAATGTTCAACATGGACATTTTAGCAGGTTGCCATTCTAGCCAATTAAGGAAGAGAGTGTCTGACTGAGCAGAGGCCAGAATAATAGACTTCCATAGAAAAAATAAATCAAATTGTGGTGCAGCGTTCTCTTTGAATCAAAGAATTGACTTGAAGAGAAATTTTAATCCTCTTATAATTCATATATGAATTTCTTCTATAAATTTCAATTCGTTTTAACTCTCAATTGCAATTTAACATCTTGTTTGCTATCCCAATTTAAATTGTTGCAATGCCACCGACAACGTTCCGCTAAAGTAAAAGATTTGTAATTACTTAAATCATGCATGGTAGCATGTCATTTCAAGTGGACAAGTTTGGCAAAGTCTAGACTAACATGTCAACTGGCTGAAAGGAGCATTATATACCAAACTTAGAAAAGCAGTAGTGCATTTCTCCTTACTGCTGAACCAGTGCAAATCTCAATGACTTGAAGAGGAGGCGGTGAAGGGGCCAGAGTGAGAACACTGGAAGCAGAAAGGAAAAAACAACACAGGCATATAACGATTCAGGATGAGAGGGACGTGACAATGAGAGAGGGACTGTGGATTTTCTTGACCCCTCAATGCCCAGTGTTTGCTGGCTCATCAGGCAGAATAATGGCTGCTTGTTTGCTGAATGGCTTCAGCGCAAGGACACGGCGAGTAAAAGCTGGGCCCCCTGACTGTCGAGCTTCATGCTAATAGCTCTCAGGTTGTTTGTGGCGAGCCTATTCTCCCCTCTGGGAGAGTTCCAACTGAGCTGCCTCTTTTGGAAAGACATGTTTGAACAGCATTAGTCACTTGTTACTTTTTTTGAGTGGCTTGCCACAAATCTTTTCTCAAAAAGAGGGATCTCTACTGCAAATTCAAGCAGAGAGAGAATGCCAATTTGCGCTGCCTGAAACAACTGCATTCGACCTGTCAAAAAGATAACATGGGGAGTTACTGGAAAGACTGCCTATGGTGACGTTTCTCTTTAACTAGCTACTGAAAAGCAGCATATGATGTAAGAATACAAGATAAAAACAGAACACTTCAAAAACAAAGATTTTGAAGTTCTCTTTAGAAGAAAGTCTGTGTTGTGGAAGTGATTAAAAGGAGAAATATTTGATTCAAGATTCTATTGCATAACTTGAAAAATATGAAAAATAACAATGCATAGCATACTGGGCTAGAAGCTGGGCTGCCTGAAATCAATTGGGTAGTGGGAGATTGTGCTTTTCATAAGATACTGCATACTACAGTTTAAAAGTTTTGGGTAAAGAATCTTTAATTCAGCAAGTATTAGGGGTGAGATTAAAGTGTGATGAGATTTCAGAAAAGCAGTCTCATGCTATTGCCTTGATGGAGCGTGAGGGTGAAATTAGGACAAAAGGATAGAATATGTCACCGCCACATTTACATTAAGCCTCCACTGTCGTTTTGATTTTTATAAAAATATAAACCATTTAATTCAGTTAGATAGCGGTTGCTTCAATTCCATCTAGCTCATCCAACACGAGCAGCAGAGCCGTACATAGTGCAGCAGGAATCAGAGTTCACTGATTAGAGCCTAAGCATCTGATAAATGTCTTTTAGACTTCGCGTTTAGCACCACCGCTCCCTACCGAAATCGAAAGCAAAAGGAAAACGTGAGTAAGCATTCAAACACAATTTCAATACTCCGCATTTTGAAAGCGGCTCCCTGATGCATGCAAATATCTCTCAATATGAAAGCTATCTTAGGCTGGGTTGTGTAGTTGTAGCTCTGTATCTTACTTACAAAACTAGAATGTACATTTCCTGAAGAAAATGTGAGTGGTGCTTGCAGGGGCAAAACTCGGCACTGGTCAGATGCTACAGTGTTCTGCGTTATTGCAAGAGAGACATGTCTGTAAGCTGTTGTGGAGCTGAGATATTCATGTGTTGTATGGTTGCTAGGGTTCTCTAAGTGGTTGCTAGGGTGTGGCTACACAGTTACCATGGTGATACTTACTTATCACCTGAAACAAAAGAGCCCACCCCATGTCTATATGATGGTGTGGTGCTGAGATATGGCTTATTCGTCTGTTTGGAAGGTTGCTAGGGTAATCTATATGGTTGCTATGGTGTGCTTATACAGTTTATGGAATGATATTTAAATATTATTTGCCAGTCTGAGTCAAAAAAGCCCAACTCCACATTTCTACAATACAGTGGTGCTGAGATATGGCTTGTTCATTTTTTATGTTTCATGTTAGTATAAGGTTGCTAGGGTACTCTAAATGGTTGCTAGGGCATGGCTAGAGAGTTAGTAGGGTTAAAACTAATAGACTGGAAAAAGACATCAAAAGAGCCAAACTCATGTCTCTATAATGCTCTGATTCATTTACTCATCTATTTTTTTTAATGGAAGTCTATGGGGTGGTTGCTAGGGTGCTCTAAGTGGTTGCTAGGGTGTGGCTATGAAGATTTTAGGTTATTAATTATTGGCTGCTTGATAAGATAAGTCAAATGAAAGAGAAAGAAAGAAAAAAGGGCTCCTCAGGTCCTGCGAGTGTGTGTGTGTGTGTGACAGTTGAGATTGACAGTTGAGTCTATGGGACTTTTTTGCCTGCTTTCTCATCCGCTGTGCGAACATCGTCAATGAGCCGGTCGATTTGACACCTCATTCATGGGTCTATGACAAATGGTGTGGGACGAGTTATGCGTCGAAGTTTTGTCCAGAAGAAGAATAATAAGTATGAGCAATAACAATAGTGATGCTTTGCCCGAGGCAAGCACCACTAAAAATTGGATCTCTATTGCACTTTGAATATTGAGAGAGTGCTTTGTTGCACTTATTGTTTGCACATGAATAACAGTTTTCTCTTAGTCTTATTATTTTTATTTATACTGTTTTTATTTCTATGACCAATTTGTGGAAAGGAGTTCAGTTAGGAGATCAAAAGTTGTAGAAGCTCATAAATCTTGTACAGTTCTAAGATCTGAAGAGACTCATATGAAATCGTACAGAAGAGAAGCCAGTCAGTTGAGTTAGTAGCAAAACCTTTTTCTCGTTCTACACTGAGCTTTTTTTAAAACCGTTCCTGAGCGCTGTGTCTCGCGTTTTTGGACACAAAGACGCATTCTGTGTGAATATGGCCCCTAACTGTCTCGTCACAAACCTAGCAAGGATGCATTAAATTGACCAAAAGTGAAATTTCTATTTCAAATAAATAAATACAAAAGAAACCCACAGATATTTATCAAAGAATACCGAAAAAAGCAAGATTTTTACAAAAATATTAAGTAACACAACTGTTTTCAACGTTGATAATAATAATTAGTGTTTTGTGAGCACAAATCGGCATGTGACACTGAAGACTGGAGTAATGATGCTGAAAATTCAGCTTTGATCACAGGACATTTTAAAATATATTAAAATAGAAAAGTTATTTTAATATGTAATAATATTTCACAATATTACTGTTTTACTGTATTTTTGATCAAATAAATGCAGCATAAGAGACTTAAAAACTTGAAACTTGCCAAGCTCTTACAAAGCCCACACATTTGGACGGTAGTACTTGCGATGGACGCTTAAATTAATCCATATTTATATCAAATAATTTTAAAAAAATGTATAATTTATTTGTGTCCATTGTGTCCATTGCAAGTACTATATTATTTGCATATCAAAATCAATCATATCAAAACTTATTAGCGTATCCAGAAATACGTAGTGTATCCAGACATGGTCAACACTGGTTTACGTGAAGGTCAAATGGCATATGCAAAGAAATGTTTTTGACTAGCACACAGTTAATGCAATCTGCAGTCAAAACACATATTTATGCTTTTATACACAGTTCTTTCATCGCAGTTAATTAAATGCAACCATTTCACTGCTTATCAGCAAAGACATGAATTTTAAGTACTGAGCAGCCAACAGAGGCTTTACTTTAAATGAGCCTGTTTGTTGTTAATTCACACCACAAAAACCCCAAACAAAGTGCTCTAAACAAAGTTTCCAAATGTCCCTTTCAGTCTGACTCCAGAGGCTAAGAATAACTTTTTAATGGGACTGACAAAGTCCGAGTTAATTCGGTATAAGCCTAGTTTATTCCCTGTCTCCCCTGAAACTCTATCCCATTCTTCTCAAATCCCCAAAGACATTTGCATGAGACCAAACTGAAGTCTAAAACTCTAGTGGCCATACATATAATGAATTAAGAAATAAAGTACAAGATAGCATCCCTGAATGTGTAAGAGTTTCATTGTGGTTTATGATAAATGAAGCCAAATAAATAAATAAATAAATAAACAGAAGACAGGGAGGAAACCAGCAAATCAAAAAATTATTATAAAGATGAACACTGGTTTGAAGTAACAAAATATTACATAGTGAGCATCACACCTGAGTAGTCTGATGTGACATACACAGTCCTGAAGAGTGACTAAAAATGAACATTGCCCTTAACTTTCTCGGTGTACAAGCGTGAAAGGCCACTACCATGTTCCAGTGTGCGTGCTGATGCATTCTGGACAGCCGGTGACCTTTTTACTGAAAAGTGGTATTCAGAGTGCCATTTCCAAGAGATCTTCACTTAAGAGGCTGTGCAAAGCGGACTAGCAACACAGCTGAAAGGAGGAACCGACAATCAAATGTGCTGTGAATAAAAGGATACTTCAGAATCAGATACAGGAAAAAGTAGATTTACATGCATAAATCGCTCATGAAATTCAAATACGTCACAAAATATATTAAATTTTTAGTACCTATTTTTACATTTAGATAACATTTGCCATAACCTAACACTCACTTAAAGTCCATGTAAAGCCATATTAAAGTATGTGTTCTGAGTGAGCCAAATTTAAATGATTAAAAAAAATTGCTAAGTAAATGAAATAAGTTATCAAAATCGTGAAAAAATAAGCAGTATTCTCTGCTCTCAAATGCTGGGGGCGTGTCCGCTGGTGGCGCGGAAACCACGCCCACCCGCGAGAGCTGCCGTCTCAACTGACTTGTCTAATGAGTCCAACATACTGATGCATATAAACAAAAGTATCACGTTAGAAGGTTGCAAAATTTAGTAGAGTTACTGCAGACTACCTACAAATTGTATCATAAGCACATAAGGCAACTTGCACTGATTGGTGGGCACGTACTGCCGTCTGTTGTCGAGTCGACAGATGTCGGCGGCGCGAGACGGGAGGATGAATGCCGGGACGGGACAGACTCTGTACGGCCCCATATCATCGGTTGTCAGTGGGAAGGGAGGATGAAGGCCGAAGCGGGAGATAGTCTGTTCAGCCCCATTCACCAATAGCAGTGGATTATAAGTGAATCCCAGTTGTCTCTGATTAAAGTTTGTGAAACTATCCAGGGTGGAATGATCACTGCAGAGACAAAAGTAATCCACCCCTTCTTCATATCATCATTTTTAGGATATTTAAATAAGAAGAATGAGCTGTCTTGTATATTATTGCAACCAGGTAATATGCATTTGCGTGACGAAGGCATTAGCCAGCAAGCAAAATGTAGGCAGTATGCCCAGAAAGGAACTAAAAACATATTTAAACAGTTCATGTGACTACAGTGGTTCAACCTATTATAAAGCGACGAGAATACTTTTTGTAAAAAAAATAAAAAAATAATAATGACTTTATTCAACAATATCTAGTGATGGGTGATATCAAAACACTGCTTCATGAAGCTTCAAAGCTTTATGAATCTTTTGTTTCGAATCAGTGGTTCACAGTGCCAAAATCACATGATTTCAGTAAACGAGTTTGTTAAAGTGTTTCGAAATTTAAATGGTTCACGTGACTTTGGCAGTTTGATATGCGCTCCGAAACACTGATTCGAAACAAAAGATTCATAAAGCTTCGAAGCTTCATGAAGCAGTGTTTTGAAATCGCCCATCACTAGATATTCTTGAATAAAGTCGTTATTTTGGGGTTTTTTTGGTGCACAAAAAATATTCTTGTCACTTAATAATTTTAAGGTTGAACCACTGTAGTCACATGAACTGTTTTAAATATGTCTTTAGTAGCTTTCTGGGCATTGAAAAAGGAAAAGATCTTGCTGGCGATGCAGGCCTCACAGAGCCATCGGATTTCATCAAAAATATCTTAATTTGTGTTAAAGATGAATGAAGTTCTTACGGGTGTGGAAAGACATAAGGGTGAGAAATTACATCATTTTCATTTTTAGGTGAACTAACCCTTTAACCTCAATTTTATGAAGCAACGCAAGTCCTTTGTTTATAAAAAAAAAATAAAATAAAAAAAAACCAAAACATAATTTATCTCTTTATTTACAAAATGATATTGTCCAAAGCATGTTCTTGAGTGAACACAGGTTGAGATTGCAGGTCAATATTTTCGTAAATAAAGTGGTAAATTATGTTTATATGTGCAAACCAAGCACTTGTGTCGCTTCATAAAATTGAGGTTAAAACACTGGAATCAGATGAATTACTTTAATGATGTCTTTCCTATCGTTCTGGACCTTGTAAATTGCGATGAAGGGACTGAAAGCTCTCAGATTTCTTTAAAAATATCTTAATTTGTGTTCTGAAGATGATCGAAAGTCTTATGGGTGTGGAACAACATGAGGGTGAGTAATTAATGACAGAATTTTCATTTTTGGATGAACTAACCCTTTAACACACAAGTTTCTCTCTAAAAACTCTAATAATTTATTAATGCAATCTGTAACACTGGCAATCTAGCAAATCTTAAAATGAATATTTCTTATACTGTAAATTATAATATTGTGATGCAGCATTTAAAACAACAAAAATTAGTTTTCAGTGTTTTGTTTTTAATTTATGTAGAAAATTTATTGTAATAATCAGCCATGAAAATATATTATTCATATATATACACACACACATACATATGGAAATGTATATATTACATCAACATGAAAATGATCGGTTTTAATTAATAATTAATCTAAATTTTAATATCAGTGCCTCTTTAGTTACTATAACAGACAAACACATTGTGCTTCAAATAAATAACAAACAATTTCATGTCTTCAATGAACACACCATGTAAAAAGTCACAGTACAGGGTGGAAAAAGTATATAAATCTCTGAGCCAATGACTTAAAAGCTAACTAAAGTCAGGGGTAAGTTAACCTGGAGGTCAAACAATGAGACAAGACAGGAGGTGATTGGCTCTATAAAAACACTCACAGATTTGCTATTGACAAGAAATGAATCCAAAGGGTGTACTCCAAATGCTTTGGAGTAAAAAAACAAAACAAAACAAACAAACAAAAAAAACCCAGTCCCAGGAATCTGAATATCAATAAATCTTATGGCTATGTAAATATACATAGCTAAACGCTGGCCATTTTCAGGCCCCCGGACAAGTTCCCAAACAGACTAAAGTCCCAACGACATGTAAAAAACACATAAATCAAGTGATTTACATGATTTAGTAAGGCAAAAGAGGCATGCTGAAGCTTGCACATAAGTACAGTGCTGTGATGAAGAGCAGCGAATAGGAAACGTATTGCAGCTTTAACAGACTAAGGTGCTCACGCTGCTGTCCTGAGGCTTGAAGAGGCGGTCAGCAAGCGTGTCATTGATTTACAGGACGAAGGTCACACTCACAGCCGGGACAGATTGACTTTCATCCCATGGGATTGGGCTCCGCTCGCTGATGGCTCTTTCACAGTCTGCAACATGCGCTAAATCCCCTTTAGTTCCTTGTAAAACTCAAGGTTACAAGGACAGTGACGAAAAGTGCTACATCTTGGGCAAAAGCGTCGACTGATGATTAGACAAGTGCTAAAGACATGCAGTGTTAATGACATCTATTGACTAATCATGAATAAATGAATAAATAAACTGATTGAATGAAGGAAAAAGGGAGGTTTAAAAGCCTGTCCTTTCATTAGCTTCATCCCTCTTGGTCCTTAAAGCTGCTCAGTCACAGCACTCATCATTCATGTTAAATGAGTACTGATGTCATCCAGAAAACTAGAAAATTATGCTTTTAAAAACTTTGGGTGCGTACCAACCAAGTATGTCAGATATTGGTTAGTTTTGATCGAACTCGCACTCGAATGCACACAAAGAACAACTTCTTGAAAATAGGAGTCTAAATTATGGTTAATTTGGCTCCCGTATGGTTCAGAATTATCATGAAAGCAATCCTGCATGAGTCACTATACAGTATATGATATATAATTTTCCAAATTTTCTTTTTAATGTTCAATTATCTTCTCCTGCAGTGATGACCTGATTCACTGAAAAAATTGAATTCAAAAGAATGAGTCAGACATCTCTTCTTTTCTCATAAATGCACAAATGAAGGTGTAAAGAGTACCTGAAAACCATACTTTGGCAAAAGTACAGATACCTTATAGCGAAAATGACTCCATTATAAGTTACAAGTCACCAATTCTAATACGAATTGATTAAAAGTCTTAGAGTATCTGATTTTACCAAGTAATTTCACTCGTACAAAATGTAGGTTCAAAGATGCACTAGTCAACACCTAAGAGACATGCCAATGAAAAACAAGAAATTTGTGAGGAACGCAATCATGTTTAAATAACACCTCAAAATTGCAATAAATCAAGTTCGACCCAACAGCCTCTTAAACGTCTACAGACACTGAAGTCTCAGTTAAGCTCAAGCTCTCAAAAAGGGCATAAGTAAACCGATATCCTTTAAAAACGTCTTTTCAATAAAACGGATAAATAAAATAATGTTAAGTAAAATTAAATAGTCAAAGCCTGGTTCTACATGCATCTCAGGTATGAAACACCTGCGATTCACATATACCTGCTAATTTACTTGCATTCATATAATGTAGACTTGTTGACAAGTTTTAGTCAGGGCAAAACACACAAGATATAGTACCTTCAATGCCTTGTAGATGGCGATATTAGGGCTGTCGCGGTTAAGGAATTTCCCTTGCGGTATTTTTGAGTGGCTCAATAGCGCGATATGCGGTATTACCGCCATATATATATATATATATATATATATATATATGAGAGAGAGAGAGATCATATTCAATAACGAAACTAAAAAGAGCATTGAAGTAAAGAGAATGTCAAAATAAGGGTCTACAAAACAGAACATAAACCTGACAATAAGATGGTAGAGCTGTTGTATGTATAATAGTTAGTTCCGATCATCGAATCTGACTAAACAAGACTTTCTGCTGATATTTCACGAGTATAAGCAGAACTAACGTTACTCATCTCTGCGCGTTCTAGACGGGCTGTCGGTCAGTGCAGTTACATTGTTATGACACAAGGTGGCGGCAAGGGACTGTTTTTGAGTCTTTAAACCGTTCATTCAACTGCACGTTCAAAAACGCAGATTCATTACAAGAGAGATGAAATGAAACAAGCTGTTGAAATCATTTTAACGTTAAGCGCCACTTTATAAGGCTCAGCTGACCAGTAATGCTTCGATGCTAAGGCAGAGATTTCGCTGTCCTTGGACACGACAACTTTTTTTCACGAATATATCTCGGCCTGAAGGACAGATGCAGGTAATCGCACGCGCTCAGTCGATCTCTCTCACATTCACTGTCTGTTTAGGCTTGTTTAGTGCAAATCTACGGAGCCCCTGTTCAAATCACCATGGTACACATTATGCTATCATTATTACCTTATTTAATATTTAGTACACGTGTATGAAGTGTAAAACGAGAAGGACATAGCCTTTCAAAAAATAGAAAACATGCAAATATCGCGGTTGCTGCGGTTTTTGCAGTGTTCTGCGGTTGGCTCGTAAAAAGCGCGGTATTACGAAATTGCGGTTATCGCGACAGCCCTAGGCGATATCACTTCTTTTTAAGCAAAAATAAACTGCTGCAGAAAAAGTTAGGTGCCATGCAAAATGTAATGTATTGAGTAAAGAGTACACATACTTATTCAGAAATGTTGTCAAGTAGAGAATAAAAATTGCTAATATCTCTGATACTCAGTCAAACTACAAACTAAGTAGGCAAAAGGATACTTAAAGTTGCTAAAGAGGATCTTTTCGTCGACTGAGAAACCAAAGACTGTTAGTGAGTTTTTGAAATGAGCGCATGCATAAGAACAACCCTTCGAAACCCTTCGAACCCTTCGAAGGAACGCCTCCCAAAACTTGTGCACGAGTATTGGAACACAAGTGTTTACCACCGGCATTCGCTGTGTCGTGTTAGTGGATTCATTATGTCGGACTCACCGCAGGTAACTCATAATCTGCAGTAGTTACTCCTGTCTCCTGACAAAAACATTGCATGCGGCGCCGTAGAGTGTGGAAAGTTACTGGAGCTTCTCTCACAAGCAATGTCACGGCAGTGATTGACAAGCCAGAGGGCCAATCGTTTACGCGATTATCGCGTAAACGATTGGCTGATGTTTTTAAGGCCCTACCTCGTGCACAGATGATGTATATTAATATTATTACTTTCAGTGCACCTAATAAATAGTCTTTTATCAGTTAGTAAAGACAGTTTCAAGTAATATTGCAAAAATGTATAAAACAAAACATCCTCTTTAGCACCTTTAAGTACAGTAACTAATTGCATTTATTAAAATACTTTACACCACTGCGCACCGCTAGAATAGCTGGAATAAACTACACGATTTTTTAAATCTGAACAGATTTTTAAAACACTAGGCATCATACACTTGCCGACTTTGTAAATGGTTACAGAGAAAAGCTGAGCATCATACACTACCAGACTTTAAAATCATTCGGAACACAAACAGAAACACGCGCCTGGTTGCTAGGAGACGCATGACAGACCGGCGAAACAAATGAAGGAGATGAGATGACCGTCTCGCAGTAGTGGAAGATGCGTGCCAAATGCGTTTGGAGATGGACAGGGGTGGGTAGACACAGTCAGTATGGACCTTATGGACAGATTACAACAGGGGTTAAAAGTTGTTACCTTTAATATAATCAATTATCAGTCGCTGTGTACAATTAATGTAATACAATCAATAATTCGCAGTTTATGACAGTTTAATCCAGCTACATATCCAGGATAAAGCGTAAATGTATAATGGATGGTGATGAATATTAACATATTTAATAATGAATGAATCCGGATTTACCACAGAATGTGGTTTGCTAACAGTACAGTAATTTGAAGCAAATTTTCCATCATGGTGGAGCTCCACTTAGTATTCTTCAGTGATTTTTTTTTTTCTGTATATGAGAAAGAATTTATGTATTTTCAGCGACATGAGCTGTATTGACCCGACTGTGTGACGAAACTGCCACAAACAATAACTAAACAAACGGCAGATTCTGCATTTTCTCATTTAATTCATGTATGTCATGTGCGAGCTTGCGGGCGCGGCTCCATCTAGCGGCTGTAAGCGTTATATTTTAGTGCCTCAACATGATTTCTCATCAAGCGCAAAGCTTGTGATTCGTTGGCTGAAAGACGGTAAGTTTTTCCTTATTACCCGATCTTGTACAGTAGTCTCATTTTTTGTCTCAATCTTTGTGACTTTGATTTTCAAAGCTTTGGCAGTGTATGATTGTACTGTGTACTGTATTTATTAGCAACAACACATATAGTACACTGTTATGTGTTCTAAAATCGGCTCAAAATATCAAACAGGTTTGATATCCTCCGACTATATAAAATTAAAAAAAAATCGGAGTCTATGACCATCATATACTACGCGATTTTCCATGGAATCTGTCGGCTCAAATCTGCAGACTGGCTCTGACTTTTGTCAACTAGCCTCAACTTGTTCAGACTGTAAATCGGGGGGAAAATCGGGGAAAAAAATCGTGTAGTGTATTCCAGCCTTAAGGTGAATAACTTTTTCTTTTTTTTTTAAATACATTTTGGTCTGTTTCTCAAACAAAAATATTGTATGGTTTAATAAGGCTTTGATTATAAAGTCTTAACTATTGTTGTTTTTGCATCCTCTTTTAATCTTGAAAGTCTCAATCCCCATCCATGATTCCATCTCAAAAAACAACCAGTAGAATTCTTTAAAAATGTCTCCTTTTATGTTCAACAGGAAAAAAAATTAAGTCATACAAATTTCAAATGACATGAGGGTGAGTAAATGATGACAGAATTCATTTTGGGGCGAACTAATCCTTTAAGAAAATCCAGAATGAAACTAAACTGTGCTTTTCTTTTCAACTGAATGCTTGTTCAGATGAGCCACACAACACTAAATAGCTAGAAGTCAGAAATTAGAATTTATTTGAGGCAACAGAGTGAAAGAATGGCGTGACATGGCTTAGGGCTTTCGGAAGTTGCTCATAACCACTCCAAGGGATTGAGCCACATTTCTATCTTTCATCTCCCCTTGCACTTCCTCCCAGCCATTACACAGCTCTAAATATTCTCTTATCTCAAGGGGAGGTTGAGGCGGGGGCAGGTGGGTAGTGCTTCACAGGTTATCCCCCAGGAGGAGATGCTCAACAGCACCGGCTGCTCACACCTTCCTCCCCTGAGATACTTGCATCTGACTATTAGCACAATGCCAGAACATACAAGGCAGCTGTGGGACAATTCGTAATAAAAAAGAAAAAAAATTACACCACAGTCAAAGATCATTCAGTCCAAAACTAACATTTCAAACACTGTATTCCATAATGGACAGCACCACACAATTTTGGGGATTTGGATCCACAAATCAGGGATTTGGACGAGATTTCTCTCCAAGCTCTCAAGATGGTACACTGCTCTGCCGGAGCTATACGAAGAGATAGGCTATCACTTTCAGACTGTGTCAGTGAGTAGGAGGGCAAGAGAGAGAAAAGATAGAGGGAAAGATGGGGGGAGGGAGAAGAAAAGCTTGTCGTTTTCAAGTCAAGACACCCAGGCCCTGCGGGAAGGGACTGCGAGGCTGCGGCTTGGTCCTTGCTGTCAGCAGCTCCTCAAAGACAGAAGCAGGAAGGAGGCGGTGAGAAACTGAAGGCCAGGGAAGCATTATGCAGGCTGATATATTGAGTGATAGTGCCAGGCTTACAGATGCAGAGTGACAACGTGTCTGCAGCACTGGGGCATATGAAAGAACAGCAAACATGGTCTTTTTGTTTGCAGGATATTACCTTTGAAAACCATGACTGAGGCCCACAAAAATAAGATGAAAGATTGGCTTTACCGTGAAGAGCATTCATGCTTACAGTGCCAACATGAAAACTGTATCACTGTCTTGACAATGTTTCATATATTGTGTCAAAGTTGTCATTCTGTGATTTTTATAGTCTATTTTAGTGCTTGTAGTCTAAAAATGTTTGGAATGTTACCACTTACTTTGGATAGTTAACTAGCATTGGACAATATATTAAATATTTACAATATATTTAAAGACTTCAAAGCCACTAAACGCCACCTTCATTAAAAATTAGATAATGGTACTGTGCGAATGCTCTCCTCACATAGTATACATTCATCAAATACTTTCATTTCAAATCCACTAAATCCCAGCGTCAGTCCAGTCACAAATACCGGTTCATTGGCAGAAACCACTAAACGCCACTTCCCTTTGTCAGCAAAATCCTCTAAGTCCACAGAAGAACCAATCGGAAGACGCAAATCGAATCATATGATTTCAAGAGGAATGACGGCGTGTATATGAGCTGGTATTCAATTGCCCAGCTGCAAGGTTTTATCATGTTTTGCCCATACATTGGCAATGACAGGATTTTGAGAGTAGCAAGTAAACACAACAGTGTTACTTTTGCTGCTGTAAAACTGACAGAAATTGACGTTTTAATATGTCTTGTTTTCCAAAGAATTGGACTTAGAGGTTTTTGCAAAAAAAGCACACATGGACTTAGCTGGTTTTGCAGCATAAGACAGTCAAATTTGTTAAATACCAATGAATTGACTAGAGTGACATTTTTGAAAACAAGGCATTTTAATAACTGACTAATAACCTTTTCATTGCCATTAAAGTGAAATTACTGACCCTAAACATAGGAGCCTGTTAAAAAAAAAAAAAAAAAAAAAAAAAAAAAAGTCAGATGTACTTAGAGGTTTTGGCATCTGAACTCTATTTGTATCTATTCTGATAAAAAAAAAAGTGGTAACATCTTAATTAACCGGTTTTACTCAAGTCAGAATTATTATTTAAAGGTGCCCTAGATTGTTTTTTTTACAAGATGTAATATAAGTCCTAGGTGTCCCCTGAATGTGTCTGTGAAGTTTCAGCTCAAAATACCCCATAGATTTTTTTTTTATTCATTTTTTAATTTTTTGGGGCATCATTAACTATGCACTGATTTTTTTCAGCACGGCCCCTTTAAGAGATGCGTTCCCTCTGCCACACAAGCTCTCGACTATATATACATCACATAAACAAAGTTTACACAGCTAATATAACCCTCAAATGGATCTTTACAAGATGTCCGTCATGCATGCTGTATGCATGCTTTGAATTATGTGAGTAAAGTATTTTTTTAGATGGTTACGTTTGATTCTGTGTGAGTTTGAGGCTATGCTATGTGGCTAACGGCTAATTCTACACTGTTGGAGAGATTTATAAAGAATGAAGTTGTGTTTATGAATTATACAGACTGCAAGTGTTTAATAATGAAAATAGAAACGACTCTCGTCTCCGTGAATACAATAAGAAATGATGGCAACTTTAACCACATTTAACAGTATTAGCAACATGCTAACAAAACATTTAGAAAGACAATTTACAAATATCACTAAAAATATCATGATATCATGGATCATGTCAGTTATTATTGCTACATCTGCCATTTTCCGCTGTTGTTCCTGCTTGCTTACCTTGTCTGCACAGATCCAGACGTTAATACTGCCTTTCCTTGTCTAATGCGTTGAATGGGCTGGCATTATGCAAATATTGGGGTCGTACATATTAATGATCCCGGCTGTTACGTAACAGTCTGTGTTATGTTGAGATCCGAGTGTTTTCCGGAAGTCTTTTAAACAAATTAGATTTACATAAGAAGGAGGAAACAATGGAGTTTGAAACTCACTGTATGTCATTTCCATGTACTGAACTTTTGTTATTTAACTATGCCAAGGTAAATTCAAATTCTGATTCTAGGGCACCTTTAACATAACTGAACCAACCTATACATTAATTTATACCAACAAAACCAGTAATTGCAGGTTACCACTTTTTACAGTGCATATATGATCAAAAGGTTGAAAAATATAGATTTAAAAAAAAAACACTGCCCAGCCCTACTCCATATTTCAATAGCCAGTTACCATAGCAGAACAGGTCTTGATGTGCACTGGCATGGAAAAACTGACCCAGTTTAATAGCTGGTTTTCTGTAAACTTTGATTTTGGAATGGTATGTACAGCCTGATAAAAACTCGTCTTCAAACCCTCCACAGCAAGAGCAACATCCTGAGGGAGGGAATGACGACACACAAATGATCCAGCAGGGCAAGCCTGGACAGAATGGGGAGAATGTATGTTGGGCATGTAAATCTGGACAGAGACCCTAAAACATAATTTCAATACAAAGATAGTACAAAAAATTATGAGGGTTAGCATCTTGTTGACTTCATAGCTAGAATTTGACCAATTTAGTTACCATATCAAGTTATATATAACTCCTTTTGTCAACTGCCAATTTTATTTTTTTATTTTTTATGTGAATTCATTTAAAACCCATTCCAGAACTCCAGGAAGTCTCACCCTAGAGAACCCTAAGGTTAAGTGCCTTGCTCTAGGGCACAATGTGATAAAGTGATCTCAGTAACACAACAGTTCTCAGCCGCCAAACCTGCAAATTTTCTGTTAGCAGCCAAAAATAAATAGATAATGATATGATGCTGTATGCACTGTTGCAATTTATAGAGACTATTCATTTTCAGCAGCAAGAAAAATTATTTGGTTGCCAAACTTAATCTTATATTTAGCTGCAATATAGGGATGCACTGATATTGAAATTCTAAAAAAAAAAAAAAAAAAACATTAAAAACTAAAATCAAATCGATTTAAATGCTTCAAGTAAAATTAGGTATCACAACATTATAATGTACCGTATAAAAATCAGATACTAATATTGAGATTTGCCAAAGATTACAAGTGTTATCAAATTGTTATTTTTTCAAGTCAAGATTAAATGATAGCAAAGGAAATCCAAATGTAAGAATAGGGGAAATAAGTATGCACAAAATTCAATTTCTGTCATGACAACTCTCAAAGTGTTTGGCATGGTAATGGATATGACAATGCTGATATGTTGATAGGTCTTGGCAAAAGAGCTGCTGTACAATAAATGCTGTACAATATAGCATCTGCTATTACCCATAGCAGATGTATACGTTTATACAGGTGGAGCTGGGGAAGGTGGAGGTTTCTGAAAGCACGCTGCAAAAGCTGACCAAGTATTTGAAGGTTGAGCAAGCTCATTGGCTACTGATACAGCAGGAACCAATCAGCTGTGCCCTATAGAGAATGATGTGATAGTAAGCAGATTGAGAAGGACCTATCAGCCTGTGCCATCTTGAGTTTCATGACAGAACTTTGTATATCCATAATCAGCCGATACTACTAAATTTATTTTATCCTACTTGAGATGCGCTACAACCCCCTGTGTTAAAGTATTCAATTCATGGACAGGAAAAAGAACAGAGCAGATAAGAATGGCAGTGGAGTTCAAGCAATGCTTTCATGACCTGCTAACCTCATGTATTTGTAAGCAAGCTCCAGTGCTGAGAAACAAAACTCCCACTCAAGAGTACTGAAGGTACTGCTGTGCAGAACAAGTGTGCAGAGGAGGATGAGGGAGCGCTTGTTATATCAACAAGTTTAGTGCTTGTTACTTCTTTACTGTAGCTATTTTACTCTTTAACTATGAGTCTATATTTCCAAATAGTGGACATGAAAATGAAAGGGATATTAAAATCAAACCACTTCACATTTTCCTCTGAAACACCGATGTGTCGATCCAGGAAAATAAAAATGACACCCTTCTGGGCAGCAGATGTTACCTGTATATGGTCTATAATCCACAACCAGATGGTTTATGTGAATCAGTGTCTATAATGTCAAAATCACTACTTACACGGCCTGCCGTCAATGAATGTGCTGAATAGCACATGTTTTTGTCTACGGCCTAAAATTGGCTGCAGCGATTTATGATTGTGCTTATCCTGTAATTATGAACAACTTTGCTTTAATCGCTGGAGGATCTGTACCACTGCTAAAGTGCCATTCTGCAGAGCCAAAGGTGGTATTTTCATTAATAATGGAATGCGAACAGATGAGAGAGTGGAAAAAAAAATATGCTGATCTATGCACATCCGTTGTGAAGATAAAGGATAAAGCCTGTAAGAGACTCTCTGACCTGACCGGTGCATGTATGAGCTTGTTGTCTTCGTAGCACTTCATGGCATGTGGTGAAACCTAATCCTTCTGCTAACCTGAGATTGGAGTGAGGTGGTGCTTCAGAGATGAGCTGGAAAGAGACCCTCCAATGTCAATGGTTATGAATGAACACAAAAGATTTGTGTTGAGCGACCAACGTTTGCACAGATTTTGCAAGTCAACATGACCCAAACAAAGTGGGAGGAATTCACTAAGAATGAATGTAGTGTAATAGATTATTTGCACATACTCTCTGCATCCAATTCATGAAAAAAATAAAAAAATGTTTTTTTACATTTTGTTTTAAATTTTAAAAGCATAAGATGCCCAAACAATTAGTGTTGAATGCAATTCCACAGCACATTACTGTTTAGTGAATTCCCCCCAGTGTGTTTGGTGGTTTTACTATGATAAATGCCGAATGAAGGCTGCAATACATTATTCACGATAAGTTTTAAAACACAAGGCATCATACACTTACCATCTTTATAACTAGTTGCAGAGAAGTAGGCATTATACAGTAAACAAATGAGGAGCACACACTACCAAACTTTCAGTTATCCCAAACACAACAAACTCATGCAGAAACATGTGCCTTGTTGCTAGTAGACGCATAACAAATGAAAACAAACACTGTGTCTGAAATCAAATAATGCCCTACTATATGGTATGCAAAAAACTGTACGCCAAAATAGTAGTATGTCCGAATACATAGTATTCGAAAAACACTAGGCGAAACGTCCGTGGATGACCTAATACTTCCGCCGAGATTCTAAAGTGCGCATTCGGTGGACACTTTACTATCCCATGACGCCATGGCAGAGGATTAATTAATGGAAGTGAAGACAACTGACGCTGGTAGGTCACGTGACAGTAACAACATGGTAGATGTAGTACGTCCGAATTTCATTCATACTACCCATAAGCATACTTTTTTAATGGTCGTGAAGTAAATTCAAATTCAAATGTAGTACATACTCAGACAGTACATGACTTCGGACGCAGCGTATGTGATTTTCTTTGGAATCGGTCAACTCCAATCTGCAGACTGTGATATTTGGCAACTACTGTATAGTGTCAACTCCTCCAGACTGCAAATCGGGACAAAAATCTGGACAAAAGTTGTGTGTATTCTTGGTCCATGCAGTCAAATTAGTGAAATTTCTGCGAAATGTTGAGAAAAAAAAATGTCTGTTGTCCATTATCAGTAAGCACCACTCACACTTTCAAATTTACTTTCAAACTAAGCAGTTTTCT
The DNA here is from genome assembly GCF_024489055.1 of Chanodichthys erythropterus. Lineage (NCBI taxonomy): Eukaryota > Metazoa > Chordata > Actinopteri > Cypriniformes > Xenocyprididae > Chanodichthys > Chanodichthys erythropterus. The sequence goes on from NC_090237.1 coordinate 24,307,809, forward strand.
TTTGTTCAGTGAATTTGTGTGATCATCTCGTCTTGAACACCAGCAAAATCTTTGTAGGGAATATTTTACCCCTACACACGAAACTCTAGATTGCGCATATTTCTTTTGAAATGACTGCTTTTCACCCACAAAATTTTGATGAGCTAAGATAAATATGAATGCTTTAAAATCTAAGCTCAGAATCGAATCGAGAGGGAATCGACCCTTTGCCAGGAGTTTGATTGACAGGCGATCTAACCAATCATAACGCTGAATCCGCCATTTTGTCTGTCAAAGCAGTCAGGTAAGTTAGTGGATTACGTCGGTGGACTTGAACTTGAAAAATGGCGTGTGCTGACATCTTTCCACGATTGAAACAACATTCCTTATGATGTTCATTCATGTTTATTTGATGCTATAAATGAACTAGTAAGAAGAGATGATCGGTTCACGAGCCTCTTGAGCTGAGGCGCTATATCGATCTGTCATGACACATTAAAGAGCCACAAAACGTTTTTTATTGTTTAAATTTCTTTAAAAATGACAAAATGTGAAATTTGAGACTTTGTTTCATATCAAAAGTAACCTGTTCCTGTTCGACGTGTTGTCACTGTCCTCTTTGCTCTACGATGTATTTTTCACTGTGAGAACATGATTTGTGGAGAGAGATCGGCATGGGTTGTCATGCAACAGTAACTAAAGGAGGCGGGTCTTTGCAAACAGTCAATTGCGATGCATTCGGAAAATCTCAGAATTTATTGTCCCAGCCCTGATTATATTATATTATATTATATTATATTATATTATATTATATTATATTATATTATATTATATTATATTATATTATATTATATTATATTATATTATATTATATTATATTATATTATATTAAACCAGCATCAACCAGCATTAAAAAGCATCTTCTGGTCAGACACGGGAATTTATTCAGTGACCGACTCTCACAGTGCATTATGGGTATTCTCTAGCCGTTGAGTGCACATTAGTTGTGCACTCATTATTGCGGTGCATTATGGGATTGAATGAATGCACTCGATAATGTCCACGTAATGGTTTCAGACACAACAACAAATGGCTGTCCCCTATTTTAGTGTATAGGGTTGGTTTCGGACACAGTCGTGGTTTCTAATTGTGTTCTCATTTGTTTCCTTAGGTATTGATTATATTCGCACCTGTTCTTCTTTAGTTCTCATTATGGTGGGTATTTAAAGCCCTCGGTTTGTTCTATTCTTTGTCTTGTGTTGTTTATGCTGCCACATGTTTTCTCTGTTTATTCTTTGTTGTCTCCAATCCTTTGTTTTTCGGTTTGTCTATACTTTAAAGTGCTGCAAAGTTTACCAAGATGTTCACCATTTTTTGCTGTAAAAGTTCAAAGTAATAAAACAGTCGAGGAAGCACGCATGCAAACTTGTTGCATTGTTGGATTGGAACCTATACTCTTTTTGTCTTGAAAAACATCATGCCATGAAAATAAAATGAATAAAACATCATCACTGACTGCTCACATTTAAAATATCACAAATTTAGAGAGTGAACAGACACAACTTCATTAAGAACTGGCAAAAAAAAAAAAGACAGGAGGTGCAAGCACAGAGACAAACAAGTCGGTAAAGTGAGAGATGGAGAGGGAGAGGGAGAGAGAAAGAAAAGGCAGGAATTTAAAACAAAGAGCAAGGTGCAGGCGGGAATCTGTCAGTGGGGACATCTCCTCCGCTGACTGACTGAGTGGATTAGAGGTTGGAGGCAGACAGCTTCTCTAAAGCTCCACAAACAACCCACAGGCAGTGCTAGAACTTGTGTGTGTGCTCAGGTAAGCTCAATTTACTGAGGCAGAGGAAAAGAATCAGAGGTGAAAATGAAAGAGAGGGGTTAGGGTGGCTACATGTCCATCTACGTATCTTTATCCACACAGTCTCTGTAGCTTGACCACTGCCAAGGGGAATCTTTATGGAGAAAGGTGAGAGAGTTTGCTGGGTTCAAAGTATCCACTCTCTGTTAATCTCCATTCAGCTACCTGACAGGTCTAACCAATAACAATTATTGCCACTTTTGTCTCCTATTCCAGAGTTTATCCTTCCTTAATACCATTTTTTTTAATCCTAGCAGCTTCCTTTATTCAAACTAATGCAGAAAAATGTGGTAAAGAATGTCGTACCTGAAAAAGGAGAGTATTATTTCTTAAAAATGAGGAAACCAGGCCTCAAGAAGGTTAAATGAGCCACTAGATTGTGTTTGTGAAGTGTGGGACAAACATTTTATAAAAACTCAGCTGACAATATTTATGAGGTGCCTTCAGGTAACTGCCATTTCAGCGTCTATTTGACAGCATGACAAGATATTCATCTGTTTACTGTTGAGCAGTGTTCAGTCTAAAACTGTATTAAACAACACTGAGGGGATTGAAAAAGGCAGAACAATGCTTCTCAAACTTTTTAACCCAAGTATTTTTGATGAAATCAGAACCACCTAGTAGTCTCAACAATGTTTGTTCTATTATTTCTGCATTGAAGACTGTATTTTGTATATTGTATTTCTCTAGTTAAAGGTAAGGTAGGGTAGGCAATTTCAGACAGGCTAACAGTAGCAAGCTATAGCTTCGAAAGCATAAGATCCCACCCTCACTTCAGAGCATCTCCAAAGCGACGCCTTCTCCAAAAGACATGACGTTAAATTGCCTCATGTCTCAAAGCATATAACATTACAATAATAATAAACGTAAAAAAACTTATAGAGCTCTTACTTGTACCACCTGACTGTTGCAGATTCATTTCGGCATTGATCCATGTCTGAGGACATGAACAGCTCTGGGTAGAATGTCACAGGTTACCATCTCATAATTACGGTTATGACATGAACCATAAAACCGTCAATTTCTGTCATGAAAATTTTTCGCCATTTAGAATTTTCTAAAAAAAACCTACTTTTTCGAACTCCTCCTAGGCCGTTGCTCCGATTTACACAAAAAATTAACCATATCATCTTCAGACCATGCCGACAAAAAGTTATAGAATTCAAATCGATTTCTCAAACCACGAATTTTCACGAATTTTACATAGCACTTCCAAACATAAGGCTGTATCTCTGCAGCACTTTATCGTATTCAGACCAAATTTTCTACATGTCATCACAAGCATGACCTGAGGTAACATGCAGTGTTTCAACCCAACGCCACCTACTGGTCCGGAGATTTAAAAAAATGCTACTTTTGCTTATAACTTCTGATGGGTTTGTCCAAAAATCACAAAATCTGGTCTCATTAGATTCCGGGCGCCATGCCAAGTCAAAAGATATCCATTTTTCCCATAACGGCCATTTTGAATTTTGTACAAAAATGCTGTATTTTATGAACCCATTTGCGTATTGTTACGAAACTCAGGAGTCTAAGGAGATGACTCCCATGGCATATATGCAGCATAAGCTCGTTTTTGTTCAGGAGGAACTGTAAAAGGTGGCTGCTATTTGTTTTTGGAGCTCGTTAGCTATCTGTCTACAACCCTGCATAGCCATACGGATGAGCTGATGACGTGTGATGTCCGTGAGCAGGGTTTGCGGAGGAAATAATGTACATATGTTGACAGGCAAGTAGGACATTGTATTGGACCGAATGCAATGATTGGACAAACATTTTTTGGTCCTGAGACTTCCACAGAAGATATATGTACATTTAGAATACTTCTATTATTGATTTCTCTCAGGATGAGAAAGGGAGTTTCAACCAGTACAACAAAATGTTTATAAAAAAATGCCTACACTACCTTTAAAAAGAATCATGGTGCTACAAGACTCTCATCAGTTCTTTGACCGATCTGTACAAGGAATCAGCAAATCATCACACCAGCAACTAAAATACAAACAACACAATAGCAGCATTAAAAAAGGATTTAACTGCATGTTAACACCCAATTCAAAAGCATTTCAGATTCAAAACTGGGTAATTTTAAACTTGCCTTCAGAAAAATAGAGCCTCCAGATATTAAATTGAAGGCAAAAAGAATAATATCTTTGCTTTTTTGTTAGTCACCACAGGTTTTTGTTGTTTTATTTTTGGGTCACAAAATACGACATAAAATTGTTGTTCACGGATCAACATAGAGAACATTCACTTTACCAAACATGAAGAACATGAACTTTGAATTAGTCTCATACACACAAAGCTTTATTAAACTTAAATAATAAAAAGTAATAGTATAAATATAGAGCAGAATGTAAATAAATCTAAATAAAATTATAATTTTCCAATTCCATGTTCCACTAGTGGTAAGGACAGACGTACACAAAACATCTATAAAACCATATTTTTTTGTATATTTTTTTTTTTTATCTCTCTCTCTCTTTTTTTTTTTTTTTTTTTCTTTTCTTTTTGTGTGTGTGTCTTGTTTCTTCATCTAAAGTCTAGAGCATAATATCTACTGGCATCTTCATCTTCTAGTGTACAATTTCTGGCATGTTTGTGGCAATGTAACCACTTCCCCAAATACTAAAAAACTGGAATCATCCAAAAACCATCATCAGCTTTGGATTCTTGAGTAACCACCTGCTGATATTTGTGTCAAAGTTTGCAAACTTAATAATCCTTTGGAAGACCAATTATATTAATCAGTTGGAACATGAGCCAAAAAACAACTAAACAGAAGAATCTGCTGCCAAATAACAGCATCATTTTGAAGGGCAATTTCAACACCTCTCAGAAAATGATGCTAATTAATTACTTGCACTAGATTTAATTTGGCCTCCATTACAGAAGGAGAAGGGCAAAGGTTATTGGCAACAAATTAATTCTGACAACAATTTAAAGAAAATGCTAGTACTAATAACACTGGACATACGCATGTAAATACTCTGTATATGATTCAATAAGAAAAAAATTTCATTCAGTTCACTCAGTGAATAACAGACTTGGCAGCATGCATCTGCTGTATAATTCATTGCATTTATTGGATATATTTATTTACTGTATACACCCCATATGTATTGTATATACATCTATATGTAATGTCATATCATGAGTATTTGATTTGTCATGTTTTAACGTGTTCTCTTAAGTCAAATTCCCTGTATGTGCAACATATTTTGCTAATAGACATAAAATCTGATTACGATTCTGAAAGCAAGTCCTCAAACTAGCTGACTGAGAATACTAATGTGTTTTTTTCCCACTATGACTGGCTAAATTTCCCAATAGCTCAAGACTGAGATTAAAATATATTTATCTGAGATGACAGATACATTTTTAAACACAGCAATGCCTTATAAAACAAACTGCTTAATCTGACCACACATCTAGTAGCATTTTCTCGACTTTATTTAGCTTAGCCTAAATAAACCCTATATAAAGCCAACACATAATCTCTACAAGAAACAAAAATGCCCTATTTTACAACCTGAATGAGCTGTACTGCAGCTCACTCACCTTAAGTTGCATTAGAATAAGCAGTCCTTTGGATTCATCTCCATTTTTTCTCTTACTATACAAGCAAAACCTGCAAAGTGATTTTGGCTGCTGGAACATGACAGGATACAGCTGTATCTGAGCACTCACAATCCAGTGTGGCTGTCTGATACACAGCCACTGAAACAGCCGCAGGGGGTACCTGGGGAATTTAGTGTGGCAGCCACAGTGGCTCTCATGCCTACAAATAACATCAGCAGCCTGGCGGCCTCGCTATCAATGATCCAGAGTTTCATAAGCACACAATTCACAAATTAAATTTTAAACGCTAACCCCAGGTCAGGTTGAATATCTAATCACAATCCTTGCATCTGAATATGTGTACTTTCACTGCTACACATTATGAAAAAAATGCCTCAAAATGAGTAGGGAATTGGGATGCAGCTAATGACTAAGACTAATGAATGGTTAATGAAAAAAAGTCCAATATGATTAAGGTAACAATATCCGCTATAGGCAAGAAAAGGTGAGAACATTAAAGCAAAGTCCTGGGCTGGCTTGGAGATTTGAAGCCCTCAACATGTCTTTTTGCTCATCGGTTCACCTGCTGGGCACAATTTTAAACATGTAAGGCACTCTCTCATGGGGAGGACATGAGTAACTCACCAGTAAGCAAATGTTAAGGTGTACTTGAACTGCACAAGGGTCCGAGGGGCCTCTAGATCTTATCAAGTCCATTTCACAGACGTTTCATGAGGGTGAGGACAAATTATGTTCATTTAAGGAGGTGTAAACCATTACAGGGAGCTCCACAATGCATGTCCCTCAATTTTGTCACTAAAAGTTTTAAAAGTTAGTTTATGTGTATAAGGAGACAAAATTTGGGAGGGAAAAACTAAAGAGAAATCAAGAAAAATCACTTTTGATACTACTTACAGTATGATACATAAACGCTGTTAAGTACGTACACTACCGTCCAAAGGTTTTGGGTCAGTAAGATTTTTTTAAAGAAATTAAAGGGTTAGTTCACCCTAGGGAGCAATGTCACTTCCTCTGTCAAGATCCATTAATGTACTAAAAACATATTTAAATCAGTTCATGTGAGTACAGTGATGCAATATTAATATTATAAAGCAACGAGAATACTTTTGGTGCGGCAAAAAAACTAAATAACGACTTATTTAGTGATGACCGATTTCAAAACACTGCATCGGAGCATAAATGAATCAGTGTAATGAATCAGTGTAATGTTATGGATCTGTTATGATCTGTTATGGATCATTATGGATAAATGAATCAGTGTAATGTTATGGATCTTGACAGAGGAAGTGACATTGCTCCCTATGGAGGCCTCACGGAGCCATCGGACTTCAACTAAATTATTTGTATTCCGAAGATTAACGAAAGTCTCACGGGTGTGAAACGACATGAGGGTAAGTAATAAATGATAGAATTTTCATTTTTGGGTGAACTAACCCTTTAAGTCTTTTTAATTGAGCAAGGATGTATTAAATTGATCAAAAGTGACTTTAATTTGAATACATTTAACACAAAATATCACTTTCAAATAAATGCTGCTCCTTTTAACTTTCTATTTAAAGATGCCATAGAACGTGTTTTCAGAAGATGTAATATAAGTCTAAGGTGTCCCCTGAATGTGTCTGTGAAGTTTCAGCTCAAAATGCCCCATAGATTTATTTATTTTTTATTCATTTTTTTTAACTGCCTATTTTGGGGCATAATTAAATATGTGCCGATTCAGACTGCGGCGCCTTTAAATTCTCATGCTCCCTGCCCCCGAACTCGACTGCCTTAAACAGCATAAACAAAGTTGACACAGCTAATATAACCCTCAAAATGGATCTTTACAAAGTGTTCGTCATGCAGCATGTCTAATCGCGTAAGTATGGTATTTATTTGGATGTTTACATTTGATTCTGAACGAGTTTGATAGTGCTCTATGGCTAACGGGCTAAAGCTAACATCACACACTGTTATTCAGATTTATAAAGAATGAAGTTGTGTTTATGCATTATACAGACTGCAAGTGTTTAAAAAATTTAAATAAAGACAGTCTTGTCTCCGTGAATACAGTAAGAAACAATGGTAACTTTATCTACATTTAACAGTACATTAGCAACATGCTAACAAAACATTTAGAAAGACAATTTACAAATATCACTAAAAATATCATGGATCATGTCAGTTATTATTGCTCCATCTGCCATTTTTCACTATTGTCCTTGCTTGCTTACCTAGTCTGATGATTCAGCTGTGCACAGATCCAGACGTTAATACTGGCTGCCCTTGTCTAATGCCTTGATCATAGGCTGGCATATGCAGATATTTGAGGCGTACATATTAATGATCCCGACTGTTACGTAACAGAAATATTATTAGGTGCATTTAGGATACACTTAGCATACAATATATACAGTATGTAAAAATTATTGTCCGATCATTGCAATTCCAACGCTAAAATGCCTGTCAGCATATGTATTTCCATACCTCCGTGCGCCCTGCTCGCGCAGTCATCATACATCATCAGCGCGTTCCATTAGGTGATGCAGAGTTGTAGACAGACAGTCACCGAGTACCACAAACAAAAAGCAGCCATTAATACTGTAATGTTATGTGCTTTGAGACATGAGGTACTTTAACGCCGTCTCTTGTGACGCTTTGCAGACTCTGCTCTGGCTGTGCTTGTTCATGTGTTTTAGAAGAGGCGTGGCTTTGGAGAGCACTCTGATGGGAGGGTGTTATTGCTAGCCTATTAGAAATTTCCAACCCTACCTTTATCCTTTATCAACATCATTTGCACCACAGAATTGAACTTGAACAAAATACATAATTGTGATGCAGTGGAAATGATCATGATGTTTCAGAAAATTACAAAATTCTCCAGTAATTTGCCAATGTACACTGTTGAGATGAGATTATGTTTCAGAGTTTATATAGTTTGTAAAGTCCACTGGGCACAGTGCTTATTACTGAAGAAGCACAAAATTCCTCATAACCTTTTGACAAGCAGTGAAATGAAAGAGGAAAACTTAATTTAGAAAACAAACAGCCATAAGACACAATGAGGGCATCTTGAGCCCTTTCTGAACAGAGTGTATGACAACATTCTGCAGAATCCCATTGTATAATTGCCAAACTTCAGAAGACACACACACCTCGTGCCAACTTCTGTTAGACACAGGCTCTTTGTGCCAGTCAATTGACTCAGCAAATGAATAATCTAATTAGCATGCACACAGAAAAACAGCAGAGAATGTCAAATTCTTTAAAAAATAAGTCAGTCTTTTATGCTTTTTGCTTTTATGATACAAAAGCAAAAAAATGAACAAATTAACCTATTTAGGAAGAGTTCAAACTCATCTTGCAGATCCGAAGTAAACCCTGCAAAACGCTTCATTTTTGTCTTCTCTTATCCTCATTAAAAATTTATATATCTACATTTCCCATAAAGAACCATGTGAAATGTTTTCACCAGCTGATTCCACTGTGGCTACAGAAGATTGGGATTGGGAGTGGGAGGTGAGAGCATTTCTTGATATTCATGGGGAAAAGAGAAATCGTGCCACAATACAGCATATTTCCTTATAGCCATGGTGAAGGAGAACAATAAACATGCTATCAGGAGGGTTTCGAAAACATAAAGCATTTTCAAAAGCCCACTAAAACAAGCAATCGGCATTTGCATATGTAAAAGTGGAAGCCTTTAATGTTTTATAGTGGGCTGTGAGTACAAAAACGAATAAAGGAAGACAAGTAGGACTGTAAATTGACAAGAAAATCAAATAATGAAGGCATGGATAGCCTTTGTAAACACAAATTAAGATATTTTTGTTGAAATCTGATGACTCAGTGAGGCCTCCATAGCCAGCAATGACACTTCCTCTCTCAAGATCCATTAATTTACTAAAAACATATTTAAATCAATTCATGTGAGTACAGTGGTTCAATATTAATATTATAAAGCGATAAGAATATCTTTGGTGCACAAAAAAAAAAAAAAAAAACGACTAATTTAGTGATGGTCGATTTCAAAACACTGCTTCAGGAAGCATCGGAGCATAATGAATCAGCGTATCGAATCATGATTCGGATCGCGTGTCAAACCGCCAAACTGCTGAAATCACGTGATATTGGCGGTCCGAACTGCTGATTCGACACGCTGATTCATTATGATTCATTAAGACAAGTAGGACTGTAAATTGACAAGAAAATCAAATAATGAAGGCATGGATAGCCTTTGTAAAAATGTATCTAATCAATCAGAGTTTCAAACAAAACTATGATAAAACCTACTCAGCATCACTTAATTAGCCCGACAACGGCAGTCATTAAGACAGACAGTCATCCTTCTCAAATTATATTATGGTGGCTAAATATAGACAAAAGCTTTCATCACACAATTGATCTACAAAGTAGAACACTTGTTTCTAACATATCAGCTCTAATTTTACTTGGCAGTCAAGCAATAAGTCCTTAATTGCATTCTGGGACTTCTACCACACTGGGTACTAAGTGCACTTGGTAGGTTTATAATTGGACAGTTTCATTCAACCCATGAGTGAAAGTCTGGGACTGAAAAATGTTTTTCAATAAAATGATTAAAACCCAACCAAAGCTGTATGAAAGTTTTCCAGCCCAATATGCCAAGGTGTCAATCAAAAGACATTCCAGACAGAACTAACCCCAGTTATTGCTCTTGCACAGTCACACCTTCACAAGCACTTGTCGAGCACGCAAAGAGATGAAGGATGATGCAGATAGGAATGCACACTTTTGTAATCCAACCAGTCATATTTTAAACATCCTGAGGCCAAAATAATAAATAGAGGTTGAAATGGCTTACCATTGTCTTCAATGGAAAAGTGGAACATGTCGCTTGTGGCATTGTCTCCGTCTCGAAGCACGTAGCATATATGCATGTCATCAATGTCAGCTGAAGGAGGAAACATTCAGACAGATAAGTAACTTTTTAAAACTATATTAAGCTAAGTTGTGATGCACTTTATTGCTTTATATAGATCAAGATCCATTTTATTATGCATTTATTACTCACACGTAAAGCATTTCGAATTACCATTCTGTATGAAATGTGCTATATAAATAAACTTGCCTTGCCTTGCATTTCAAACATTTTTCAGAATCTATTCCTGTAGCATAATCCAATATCATTTATTCACCCTCAAGCTGTTTGAAACCCGAATTTCTTTCTTCTGCTGAACAAAAAAGAAGATATTTTGAAGAATATCGGTAACCAAACAGTTGATGGATCACATTGCCTTCCACATTATATATTTTTTTTCTTTTCATACTACGGAGGTCACTGGGGCCCTGGGCCTGATTGGTTACCGACATTCTTCAAAATATCTTCTCTTGAGTTCAGCAGAAGAAAGAAATTCATACAGGTTTGGAACAACTTGACGGTGAGTAAATGATGACAGAATTTTCATTTTTGGCTGATCTATACCTTTAAGTATCTTTTCTACACCTAAAAGATTAGTTTAGATTAAGGCAGGAGTTTTTAAACTTTTTTAATGCCAAGGACCCCCAAATATGAACCCCATGAGAAAAATCCAAAAAAAATATAAACGCAGCTATAATGTATATTGTGTGATATTAAAGGGTTAGTTCACCCAAAAATGAAAATAATTTCATTTATTACTCACCCTCATGCCGTTCCACACCCGAAAACCTTTGTTAATCTTCGGAACACAAATTAAGATATTTTTGTTGAAATCTGATGACTCAGTGAGGCCTCCATAGCCAGCAATGACACTTCCTCTCTCAAGATCCATTAATTTACTAAAAACATATTTAAATCAGTTCATGTGAGTACAGTGGTTCAATATTAATATTATAAAGCAACGAGAATATCTTTGGTGCACCAAAAAAAACTAAATAACGACTAATTTAGTGATGGCCGATTTCAAAACACTGCTTCAGGAAGCATCGGAGCATAATGAATCAGTGTATCGCATCATGATTCGGATCGCGTGTCAAACCGCCACACTGCTGAAATCACGTGATATTGGCGCTCCGAACTGCTGATTCGACACACTGATTCATTATGCTCCGAAGCTTCCTGAAGCAGTGTTTTGAAATCGGCCATCACTATTTAAGTCGTTATTTCATTTTTTTTGGCGCACCAAAAATATTCTCTTCACTTTATAATATTAATATTAAACCACTGTACTCACATGAACTTATTCAAATATGTTTTTAGTACATTAATGGATCTTGAGAGAGGAATTGTCATTGCTGGCTATGCAGGCCTCACGGCACCATCAGATTTCAACAAAAATATATCTCATTTTGCGTTCTGAAGATTAACAAAGGTTTTACGGGTGTGGAATAGCATGAGGGTAATAATAAATGACAGATTTTCATTTTTGGGTGAACTAACCTTTTAAAAATTAAATAATTGCATTTGTTATTGTACTAAAGCCAATAATATAATGTAGATAAATAAATAAATACAATGAATTTGTATATCACATTTCACAATAAATATTGGCTCAATGCAACTTTTTTCACATTTTCCTAGCAAGCCTTTGCAGGTCTTTGGACCCCAGTTTGAAAACTCCTGTTTTAATGTACTATTATGTACCGCCAATGTACCTAATGCACACCTTTTAGGGGTAGAAAAGGCACAAATGATAAGTCCTAAATGTAAAATCTTTGCACATTTTTCCTAAAAGTGTAGGCGTCCCAAATGGCGCACTTGATGTGAACTCCACATGAACTATTATCCAACAGCCAACAACCCATGTGTCAAAGAACAGACTTTAAAAAGGTGAAAAGGGTCTATATGAACTAGGTTGAAAAAACGCTTTCAAATAAGGGCATTTTGCCCATCTGCTCCTGCACAGAGGGTTGTAGGCACCAGACTGCATTATGTCTGAGATTTGTCAGTTGGGCAAGTGTTTAATTTAGAGTGAAAAAAAATACAAGGCAAAAAAGCCACGGTACGTCAGTTCCCTTCTGACTGAAAAGAGCCACAAAGAGCAGCAGGTCTCCAGCTGGCACCCATCTATTAATTTCTCCATCACCCTCTCTTGTGCTCAAACTTTAGAGCGCATTTCATGTATGTGTTTTCTCTGAGAGGGTGTTACATCCGCAGCACTAGCCTATCTTCAATATTTGATGTCAAAACATTTCTCTTCAAAGCGGCCAGCTCATAAAAATGTAAACCCATCATTTTCAAATGCCCACAAGGGAGCAGCAACTTTATTTACTGTCAGTAGCCCACACCAACACCCCCTCCCTCCCACCCCCAACTGTGCTAAATTCCCTTGAAATATTCAAAGAGAATCCTCAAAAAGGAGCTTATTTAGAACTGGGAAGCATAGTGGCAAGTTGAGCATGTCCCCTGCTAGTTTTGACATTTACAACTTTGTACAAGTATACTTAGGCTTTGCTGATATGCCTGAAAGCTCAAAAAGCCCTTTATTGTAACTCTATGACTCGTGTAACACAATCACAACTGTTTGCTTTGTACAATCTTTGTACAAACTTGTAAATTACTAGTCTTAAATCGATGCCAAAAACATCTTATAGAATACTGATGCCATTGTTTTATGGCAATGTGTGCATTTTTCCATATAGGCTTTTCAAGACAAATCATCCATCATAACACTCCTCAGAATACTGTAAGACAGTATACTGTATAACAGTTCACCCAAAAAGAAAAATTGTCATCATTTATCCACCCTCCTATCCAGGCTGCTCTTCTCCATTTAATAAAAATGAAAGAAACTTGGTGCTCCAAGCTCCAAAATGGAAAAAGCATCATAAAAGGGGTCTAAACTAGGAAACCATACTGTATTTTTGCTGTGTGATAAACAGACTTTTGCACTAAAAGTCCTCTCAACCCTTTTGGTCATGAGACAATCCAAAGTAAGGTTTTATTTTTTGGGGACATACATCTTAAATTTGAGTATGCGCATGCTATTTTGTATGATAATTTTATTGTGCCTTTGTGTAAATTTGTAACTCCCTGGCTAATAAAAAAGCAACTTAAACCAACCTAAGCTGGTGGTTTTAGAAGGGTTTAGGCCATTTTTCTTATGGTCAAACTGGGAGATCATTTTGGCTGTTTTTTTTTTTTTTTGACAGACTCCAGATTCACATTTAAAATATAGAAATGAGCAGCCAAGGAATTCTTCAAAAAGATCACCTTTTGTGTTGCATGAAAGAAAGAAGGTCTTTCAGGTCTGGAACAACATGAGGGTAAATAAATGATCACAGTGTTTTCATTTTTTGCATGAGCTATCCCTTTAATATAATATTCTCACATTTATGTTACTCCAGTATTCTCTCACATACAACTCTGATGCATTAAGCATTAATCTACCGTTAATATAAATTCATAAATGTTTTACATTAATATAACCTATACTGCATTAAATTAACTTCACAAAACTTACCTTGGGTGAATGTAGTGATAGTGGCATTGCCTTTTCCCAAGTTAATGAGATAGCCATGTTCAGCACCCACAGTAATTTTAAACGTCACTGCTCCTTGAGGGCTGTCACTGTCCTCTGCCTTTAACGCTTTACTAGTGATTAGGAACCCAAGGTGACCAGTAGGGAGAATTCTTAATGTTGTACCACCCTTATTAGTCACAACCTGCGGAACTCCGTTGTCCACCGAAAAAATTGTGATTTTCATCATCTGGGGTTTGCGAGTCGCATAAACCGTGTCAGGGAACACGTAAAAGTCTGTGTGAGTTCCATCGGTGACAGTAAATGAGAAGCTGTCGGAACGAGACTCAGTTCCATCGTGCTTGTAGCGGATCATGTTTTCATTTAGGTCCTGCTTGGTGAAGGAAGTGATAGGTCTGGTGTTGTTAAACAGCAACTTGCCATGTACAGGCACCTGGGTGATTGTGAACTTTAAAAGCTGGTCGACTGTATCACGATCCTCCACCGTCAGCTCAAAAGGAGTGATTAACTTATTTTCGCCTTCATTAACAACCAGTCCATGAATGGTGACCACAGGCTTTTTGTTGTCTACATCCGTAATGGACACACGAAATGTGCGGAACACAGGGTTGTAACCGTCAGTCACCTCAAACTCGAAGCTGTCCATCTTCACCTCGTCATCAGCAGTATGGATGTAGTATATTTTATTCCCAGCTAGTTGAAGCTGAGTGAACGAACTAATGGGCATCCCTGGCGTATCAGTGCACTCTAAGTGTCCTCGTATAGGGGCACGAGTGATGGTGAACACCAAATGCTCATCAGGGCTGTTGTGATCACTGGTGCTGAGCAGGTCTGTGGTTAGAGTCACCCTTCCTCCTTCTTTCAGAGAAACACCTTTGCTGATCACATCAGGGAACACCATGTCTATTCCACCCACAGTTATATAGAAGTACCTGTCAATCAAGGGGTTAATGCCATCAGTAACATCAAATTTGATAAGGTCACGAACTCCTTCTTGTCCATTGTGAATGTACATGATCATGTCTTGGTCAACCTCATTTTGTGTGAAGTTCATTCCAACGGTTATGTTTTCTAGTGTTCCGAATGGTGTTCGCTTTTGTAAAAACCCTTGATTTGGACCATAGCGGATGATGTAGGTCAGAATGCTGTCTTCTGTATCCAGATCAGTCGCTTTTAAGACTTTATTGTTGATTATTTTTACCTCTCCTATCTCTATTTCAAGGCCATCATTAATCGCCATCCTTGGCGTTTCATCGTCGACCAAAATGACCATAATCATGACGGTTTTCTCCACTGTGAATTTGCCATCAGTGAGAAGAACTTCAAAACTATCCTCTGTGTTTTCTGAATCATCATGCTCGTAGACAATACTTGAAGCCTCTCGTATCTGATCAAGAGTGAAGTTTGTGACAGGAATAGTGCCTGAGGTTAACTGGTTGAGGATATATCCATGTTTCGGGGGTTTTGAAATAATAAACGTGAGCTCATCCGCTGGAATATCTGCATCAGCGCCATTTAATATTGGAGTGTCAATCACAATGTTCATGCCTTCCATCACAACAAACTCTCTCATATGGATCTCTGGCTTTTCGTCATTGGATGGGATTATCACGATTGGAAAAAAGTGTCTCTCTGAAAAATTTATCCCATCTGAACACCTGAAAGTAAACCTGTCTTCAACTGGCTCGACACCTTTATGAATACTTTGCACATAATAAATGTGGTTTTCCCGAATGTCTTTGATGGTGAAAGCACTTATTGCAACCCCTGATCTGGATTTCTCAGAGCCTGGTGCAGGGGAGATGTTTTCTACGTATCCTGAGGTGGGCTGCACAATAATTGTGCAAAGAAGGTCATCATTAGGGGTGTCAATGTCATTAGCACTTATATGCGAAATTTCGATAACGTTTTTCTCGCCCTCCACGACAATGAATTGGGGGCCCACAAAGACCTCAGGGGCCTGACTATCCAACGGCAGAATGGTGACCTGCACACAAACCCCTTTGATTTTATTTCCCCCAACTGTCCATTCATCAGACATATCAGTGAGCGTCAGATTAAAGAAGTCGTGTTTTGTTGTCAAGCCAATTTCTCCAGCACTATGTGCATACACAACCAATCCACTAATGATGTCTGCTTGAGTAAACCTATTGGAAGGTACACCATTCACTAATATTTCACCAAACACTGGTGGATCCTCCACGATAAAGGTCAACCTGAGATCATCAGTGTCTTCATCTCGACCCTGAATGACATTGGTGGTGATCTCAGTCGCTCCGTTCTCCAAAACATCTATGTAAGAACCGATAGTGCCCTCTGGAAGACTGATGGTTGGTGCTTCATCATCAATAGGCTTCACATTGATCCTGACTGTGATCGTGACAATGTGGACACCGTCACTGACATCAAGCTGGAAGAAATCACTGGTTGACTCATCACCGTTATTAATGTAAGATATTCTGCCATTAGATATATCGTCCAAATTGAATGAATTCCTTTTAGTCATATCAGTAATTGTGTACTTAATCTGACCGTGCTTTGGAGGCTGGGTGATTGTAAACAGTATCTGTGAGCTGTCCGTGTCTGCATCTGTGGTGTCCAGCTCAGCACGTGTGATGACGTGCACCCCTCGTTCTTGCAGGGTAAAGCCTGTGTTGGTAATCTGGGGAGGCTTGTTGTCAACAGGCTGTAAAAATATAGTGAAAACTCCATTGGCGCTGTTTCCCGCCATGTCCTCGACTTTGTAATGGAATTGCACCACATGTGGAGTTATTCCGAGCTCTAGATCAGGAGGCTTGTAGGCTATCTTGTGATGGTTTATCTGTGCCTGAGTGAACTCGGTGACCTCTGAGTTTGGACTCTCAGTTAGAACGATGCTTCCCAGAATGCCAGGGCTGTTCTCATCTGTGTCAGTGGGGGGCTGGGTAATTGTGTATTTCAGGTCTCTGTCTTCTGAGTCCAAATCTGTGTAGCGCAAGAATTTCTTTCGAAAATAGGTGAGCTGGTACTCGTGAACAGTCACTTGCAGAGTGGTCCCGGGGTACAACTCTGGGGGGATATCATCAATGGGGAGAACTTTGATGATGAAAGAGTTCTCACCTGAATGGTTTGGTGGGTCGTTGTCATCTTGCACACGGAAAACAAACTGGTCCATGATGGTTTTTGTATTATGCGGCCCGATATGTCTGTAAAACAGCTTGCCTTCTGTGATGTCATGCTGGAACCATTCGGTCACTACCTTCTCATACATCTCGTCCTCAGCATTGAACTTCCATGTGGATGGATCTTCTGGTGCATCTGATTGACGAAGAATCACTTCCCCAATATTAGAGTAGGGAGGCACTATGACGAATTTGATAGTTGAATCCTCAGAGTCTATATCTGCCGCACTAAGCATTAAAGGAGAAATGGGCATCATTTGGTTTTTAAACAAAACTAAACCTGTGTTGGCATTGATTATGGGAGGTTCATCATCAGTTGGCACCACCGTAATGGGAAATAGAAACTCAACTTCATTTTTGCCATCTGTCATTCTGAAAATGATATTATCGCTGTACGTATCGCTGCCATCATGCTGGTAAATGACGCTACCTACATCAAGATCTGCTGGGGTGAAAAATTTTCTCTTGGACCCCAGAACTGTGAGCTCTCCGTGGCGGAGCCCATTAATAACTGTGATTTGGACGTTGTCTAAATTGTCCTCGTCACTAACTTGTAGGTTTTGTGAGCTGGACAGCGGCCTGGACTGACCCTCATAAAGCAGTTGGCCAGTGTTACGGGTCACAACCGGTGCTAGAGTGTTCATGGGCTTAACCACTATCATAAAAGCAAAAGGGTCTGATATAGCCCCTTCAGTGTCTACAACTTCAAACTCTATTTGGAAAATTCTCTCCACATCTGAATCTACAGAAGGAGGCTTGTAGGCTATTTTAAAATCTTTCAGGTCTGATTGATAAAAAGACGTGATGGGCAAATTCCTGTCATCTGTGCTTACAATGTAGCCCTCTTCAAAGGAAAGCGGAGAAGTGATGTTAAAGATTAAATCATCAGGATTAGATTCCACATCCTCGGCGGCAAGCATGTCGTGGGTTATAGCCGTCATTACGAACTGGTCGACTTCCATCATCATCATTGCTACAAAACTCGGTTTAGGAGCTGTGTTTTCCTCACCCTCTTTTATAAGCACCACAATTTGGAAAAACTCTTGCTTCAGAACATTCACTTCTTTGTCTTGTAACTCTAAATACATGGGAATATAATCTCGGTTTGGTGAACGATGTGCAAAAGTGTGCTGATAGTGAATGTCCATTCTGACAAATTCATCACAGTTCACTGGTTTCCCTAATTTTCCATTATCAACCAGCTTTCCATACCTGGGTAATGAGCTGCCACTGGCCAGAGATGTAACTTTACACAAATGAGCATTTCTATCATAAGTAAACTCCAGGATTTTCTTATCAATAGGATTACTCATTCCAAGCAGTTTCTCTACAACTACAGGCATGTGTTTGGTGAGAATCTCAAGCTGAGTGAAAATCACCTCCACTTCCATCATAAAGGGAATGATGACTGTATCAGTCTGAGTATCATATCTGAGCTGAAGTCTTACTCTGTCTTTTGAGGGGCTCCTGGATCCGAAATGCGAGTACTTTACATCATTGGGACCAAATTCACAAGGAAACTTTTTCGGGGACAGCTGTCCCGGTCTCTGTGACAGCGGGTCAGTATCCAGAACTGTTATGGTGCACTTGTCTCCCGGCTGAACTTGGATAACCAGATCATTGATTGGATCAATATAAACAGATCTCCCGAAGGGAACCCGTATTCCATTATTGGCAACAAGAATAGCATCCTCTGAAAGTTCAGATCTTAAACCGTAGGTTAATCCCAAACTCTCAAAACCCTGTGTAGATGCATCGTGAATCAAAGTCAATATAAAGAGAAACAAGTGCACATGACACACTCTACGTTGTCGCTGCTCTGTTATACTCCAAGCCATTTGTAATGTGAGCTAGAATTACTACTTCGCGTTCGGCACAATCCGTGGCAAGATGAGAAAGTGTTAAAAGTTAAAGCGCACAACAGAAAAATCTCCCATTCGCATCCGCGCAAAGGTGCATCATTCTCCCTGAGCAGCTCGCACTCTGAATAAACTTCATGCCTCTCGGAGCCGTGTGAGGGAAATCACGCCTCGCTCTCACGCTATTGGCTGAACTTTACGATGGAATTCGTTCGGAGAGCCCTGATTGGTCGCATGAACTGTCACACAAAGGCAAGCGGGGACAGATCGACATGTATTCATCAGAAGGAATGACTTGTTGTGGCGTCTTATGGCAAGCTGTTTTAGCATTCCTTCCTTTAAACTAATAGCATCTATTTTTATTTTTCTAAGTTTTTCATCTGTGTTGATTTAGAGCAAAAACGGTGATCTTTTGAGTCCCACGGCCTCATATCCAACTGAAAACATGTTAAAATTAAATATATAACGTTTACATAGCCTATTCTTAATGTATAGTTTTGAATCGTGCTATAAGCTTAGAAATAACAATGACATGAAATCCAGTACTTCTGAATTTATTTTTATTTTAATTGTAATCTAAACATTTTATGTAGGCCTATTTTTTTCTACAAAAAAGGAAGAATAAAGACAACCGATACAGTAGCATGCAATTAAATTGACTTGGCCAACAGATGGTGATGTATTCCGTAATTATTTATTAGGCTATTTGGTTTTATGAAACAATCAAAACATTAACATTATTACCAGCATAATTATTATATATATATATATATATATATATATATATATATATATATATATATATATATATATATATATATATATATATATATATATATAGTACATAAATTAATAAATAAATCCTGGTGCTCTTCATTTTGAGACAATTTGTTTTGACAGGCAATGACAAATTAAAAAAATAAATAAATAAAAAATAAAAAAATAAATGATGTAGGCCTAAAGAATTGTTCATAATTTAACTGTCCAATATGTATTATAGCTGCTGTGCATTGTGACAGCTCTCTCTGGTGGTGAAAAATAAAATCATGAACTTCATTGTGCGGTAGATCTTTTGAGCTTCACTGAGTACCACTTTAGAACAGTTTTCCTGTTCTTTGTAAAATAGTCAGTTGAGATGAATGATTTTTAATTTGCCATTACTCTGTTGGAAAGAAAAAAAAGGCACCCTAATGATTTAATACAAAATAAACTTTTTCCACATATTTAAATATATTCTGGCCAAATAAAAACCAATCATTTTGTAATCTTACAAACATGTTGTCTTTATAATAGAATGCTTGCTGTTTCTTACAAACATCACAAATGGGTCTAAATACATTAAAATATTCAGCTGCCTTTACATTTTAAGAATGGGGTCTCTCACATTAGGGGTCCTTGGCATTAAAAAAAAAAACACGAGGAAAAAAAAAACTATAGTGATATATTCTATCCTTCAAATAATGTATTGTTCTATTCCAGCTATATAATACCCTCTAAATGAGACTCGAAATCAGGCATGTTAGTTATTTAGGTCAAATGTTCCTTAGGACCATAGCTGTATTTCACACATGTGATAGATTTTATTGACTGATAAGACATGTGCATCTTTCTGTGCAGCTGCCAAAGGATGTGAGAGAACAGAGCAGGTGTTGGAGAGAGAGGAAGAGAGGAGAACATAATACACTCAACAGCGGTCTTAAACCGTATCTTTATATTTTATTCAATCAATGTGATACAGTTTGTAATACATTAATGCTTGCATGGTAAATTATATAGGTATGGGCACCATTTGAAGTGCTTAAACATACATTTAAGATGGTTTATTTAATACTGTGGGCATAAATAGTTGAAGTATATAAAATATCTACATATACTTTTCAATTTATCCAACATATGTTTGTGCAAAATCATCTATGATATGAAAAATTCTGCATAAATGATACCATGAGACCAATTTTAATTCATTATATTTGTAAACATCCCTGCACTATTCATATTGAGAACTTAGAAGTGCCTTAAATGCACAAATAAACCTTCATCTACACACACAGTCATACTAACTCACACAGCCAACTATTTTGGCATCCTGCTGTTTGGCTGATGTTTCCAGAAAGGCTTAAAATTATGCACATCACAGAGGAATTCAGCCCTGTCAACACCCCCAGTATGAATCAGACAGATCAGATTAGAGGTGCCTAGTGCTGATTTATGCACCTATAGCCCATTCGTGAAATATTTGCAATTTTTTTTTTTTGTAATGCTTTAAAGGGTCTTAATGATCCTTCTTCTTAATGACACAATCTATTACCAGACTTAAAGGTAGGTAGGCAATTTCGGACAGGCTAGCAGTAGCTAGCCTAGTAGCTAGCCTAGTAGTTGCCTTCAGAGCATCTCCAAAGCCACACTTACTCCAAAACACATCGGGCCCTATCATACACCACAATGCGGTGTCACTGAGTTTTTTTTTGCTAGTTTCAGCCTGACACACATATAATTTTCACGTCCTGTGCCACGTTGTTTAAAAAGCAAATGCATTTGCGCCCATTTGTGTGCTCATGGGCATGCTGGTCTGAAAACGAGGTGTGGTCAGGTGCATTGTTGGCGCATTGCTATTTTGAGGCAACTGAAATACGCACTTTAACCTCATGCACAAGCAGGTCCGTTTCCTCGCCAGAGAAGTGTTCAGTTTTTCCGCTTGCAAATTCCGCCATGTAAATAGCAAATCTGCCATGGTGCGAGCACAACTGGCTTTTAACCCTTAAATGCATGACTGTTTCGCCAATCATTCTTACATTTTCGGGTCTTTATCGACCCGGATCAATATCTAACATGGAAGGATCTCTACCTGTTGCGATAATATAAAACTCCTCTGATATTAGAGTAACAATTACAGAAGAATAAAATAAAGCATATTTTGTTAGCTTTTAGAGCTTGAAAGGGCTCATTTTGAGCAGATGTTTTATGCCATCACCACTGTCCTCGTCAGAGCTCATTTCCCAGTAAATTCAGCAAATAATAGGCTATTTTTATGTTTGAGGTCACGAATATGAGCCCATTTGCGATATCAAACTTATTCTCAAAACTATATAATTTTCAACATCTTCAAAATCAATATTTCGATCGCTAACAGCTTCACCAGATCCATCTAGTAAGAGTTACAGTCATATTTGATTGCGTTCAGTACTTGATAGTCTAAATGAGTCGTCACTTCAGCATTGTGTATCAGACATTGCCACCTTGTGGAATAAAGGTGAATTGCACTTTTTCCGTCATCTAAGATTCAATTATTGTTGTGCAGAAAAAAATATACATACACTCATACACACCTCGGGTCGTTCGCGACCCTACAAAATTTTTACACAAAATGAACGCAAAAATAGGCATTCAATTTTATGTTTTTTGTTTTTTTTATGTACGAGGAGGAGGGTAGTGAATGATGTCCCGGGTCACTAAAGACCCGAGGTATGCATTTTTAAGGGTTAAAGGGAATGGGAGATGAGACTCTGATTGGTTTATTGCATGTTATGCCCAAAACACACCCTTTACTCATTAAGAGAATAGGAACAACCCTTTTAGACCATGCGCCGGGTGTGCAACTATTTTTCCCGTCCTTAAACTAGCAAAAGTGGATTTGCCCTAAGTGAACTTGCGCCATGTGCTTTAGACCATGAGCTTAGATCAATTTATAAATAGGGCCCATTAACACAACGCACATAACAGCGCCTGCAAAGAGACACAGGTTGAGAGATGGCGTTAAATTACCTCATGTCTCAAAGCACATAATAACAATAATAATAAACAAAGAACTTACAGAGCTCTAGTTGTACCACTTGACTGCTGCATATTCATTTCGGCGCTGTGTAGGACATCACTTGTAGGTAGCAGAATGATTGGACGAACATGGTCCTGTGACTTCCCAAGAATATACAGTCATGGACAAAATTGTAGGCACCCTTGATAAATAAGATCAAAGATGACTCTAAAAATAAAACTGAATTGTTTATCCTTTTGATATTTAATTCATAAAATAAGCAAAAATCTAACCTTTCATTGAAGGAAAAGAATTGAAAGAGGGGGGAAAATCACATTATGAAATAAATGTTTTTCACCAAAACACGTTGGCCACAATTATTGGCACCCCTAGAATTTTTTATGAGTAAAATATCTCTGAAGTATATTCCCATTCATATTTACATTTTTTTTTAGCACACCAGGGTGATCATGAACATGAAATTGTCCAGCCATGACTTCCTGTTCCACAGGAGAATAAACATGAGGAAACACAAAGGCCGAATTCCCTTATTCATTCATCAGTTCTTATGTGCAGTAAAAGATTGCTGAGCTTCACAAAATAGAAAGTGGCTGTAAGAAAATAGCTAAAGCATTGAAAATCCCCATTTCCACTATCAGGGCAATAATTAAGAAGTTCCAATCAACTAAAGATGTTACAAATCTGCCAGTCTTGACTCTCAGAAAGCCTAAAAAAATGATCAAACAGCACCTACATCCCCACAAGTTGTTCAGGAGGGTTTCAAGAAAAATCCTCTGCTCTCATTCAGAAACAATCTCCAGCATATTCAGTTGTCAGACAAGACTGGAACTTCAAACAGACCCGGCTTCTGTAGTCAGATGAAACTAAAAAAATAGCTTTTTGGCAGCAAACCCACCAGATGGGTTTGGTGCACATATTGATAAAAAGTGCCCCATGCCCACAGTTAAATATACTGCTGGATCTTTAATGTTGTGGGCCTATTTTTGTGTTGGAGGTCCTGGACATCTTGTTCAGATATATCGTATCATGGATTCTATCAAATACCAACAGATAAAAAATCAAAACCTGACCACTTCTGCTAGAATTTTTTTTACAGTCAAGGGTGCCAACAATTTTGTCCATGACTGTATATGTACATGTTATAATATTTAGACCACTTTTATTATTGATTGCTCTCAGGATGTGAAGAGTGTTTCAACCAGTATAACAAAAAATGTTTATAAAACAAATTGCTTACCCTACCTTTAATCTGACATAGTGTTTTCTCACATGTGACTTGCAATGAAGAATGAAAAAGGTTTTTCCAACTCTGACTTCAGGGAAATGGTCAAAGTGAAAGCTCTATGAGTGTTTATCATCACCTGGCTGCTGCCCTGTATTTAACATAATGGTTATTTTGGTCTTATTGGATGTGTAGGAAGCTGCAGATGTTCTCAAAAGATGAAAGGCAGCAGTGAAACAGTCAGCAGTTTGAGCATTAGTCTGCCTGTATTGTCATGTACATCTTAAAGAGATAGGCCAATTTTATCATTTTTCATGAAATGCACTCTTACGCTTTATATGTCTTATGCTTTAACATTACTTGTCATGGTGATAAGAAAGTGTAAGGAACTGAGAAACCTCCTACATCCTCTCGCATGAGCCCAGATTATTGTCATTACCTCAGTCTGATCCTACTCGACAATTACAGCATGAGCTCTCTACATCTCTATCTAGAGTATAAACCCAGCATTACCTGTGCTCCCTTCAAATCCATTTATTTTCTAAAGCACTTCCTCTAGGGGACTTTCCACTTAGGATTTTAAGTTCTCTTCAAGGCTTGATTTAAGAATACCCCTTCCTTACTATTATGAGTAACGCAACAGACAGTAAAACGGTTTGTCTTATTTTTGCTGCATAGTTTTTCCAGAACATCACCTGTGGTTATGTGCCCAGACTTGATTGGTTGTTGGTTGATTGTTATTCAATGCGTTTGTTCCCTGGGGGGGTACTTACACCTGGTCACTTCATGTGTTTAGATGGATTTTGAACATAGTGTGAATCTGTGCAAAACATATATAAATCTGATCTACTCTGTGGTTTAATTAATCAGATCACTATCCAGTGTAAATGCATCTTCGAGGGCTTTAACACTAGGTGTGTCTGTTATCAGATCAGTAAAAATGCAAAAAGTGACCTAGTCTTAATACCATCAGATGCTTTACACATTTTAAGTTCATATTTGACAGTTTTGGTAGCCTATGTTTATAACACATGTAGCAGCATGTTTTTTTTTTTTTTTTTTTATATGGTTCATAAAATATTAAAGCATGCAACAAGATAACTCTCTAAGTGCAATGCTTTTCATAAATTTGTCAATTTTTGAGTTTCCTCAAGCAAAAAAAAAAAAAAAAAGATTAAAACTGACTATAGGTTTACAGACAATTTTCAGTGACGCCATCATCTGCATCAGTTTCTGTTTGGTTAAGATAACCTGGTGGGCTTGTATGATAAATTATGGCATGCCATATTATGGTGTGCACACAAACATTACCCTGCATCATTCAGGACTGGTTGATGGAATCAAATGTTGAAGAATTAAAGCAGAATTTTTCTTACATTTGAAATCATTAGCCTACTGTATAACTTAGCTTAAAGTGTTAGTTCATCCAAAAAATGAAAATTCTGACATTAATGACTCACCCTCATGTCGTTCCACACCCGTAAGACCTTCATTCATCTTCTGAACACAAATGAAGATATTTTTGAAAAAATCAGAGTTTTTTTGTTTTTTATCCCCCATAGAAAGTAACAATTACGACATTCAAGGTTCAGAAAAGTAGTAAAAACATAATTAAAATAGTCAAGTGACTACAGTGGTTCAACCTTAATGTTATGAAGCGACGAGATAAAATGGAGAGAGAAAAAAAACCCTCTCGGATTTCATCAAAAATATCTTAATTTGTGTTCTTGAGATGAATGAAGGTCTTACGGGTGTGGAACGACATGAGGGTGAATAATTAATGACACAATTTTCATTTTTGGCTGAACTAACCCTTTAACAGGAGAAATGAATAGCTATGACATCATAATATGGATAAAGAAAACATGCTGCGCTCTTGATGCTGCGGATTTTCCATGTGAAATTCAACATTCATAGCTGCCAAGACTCGCAGTTGTCATTCTGCCTTTCCACTGCAACAATTGCTGAGCTTATCGGGTCTATTTTTTGCTTGAAATGCACTTGGTTGTGACAATGCAGCCCACATATCTCATTAGTGCTATTTTAGTTCATACTGCACTCTGTCTTTGATTGGACATGCTCTCCGGCCGGACGAGGTAAGCTTGTTGTTAAAACATGTCAACACAATTTTTATGGCATACAAGTTCAGGTCAGCAAACAGAGGTCAAAAAACAGTATGTGCCAGTTGTGCAGATGTCTGGGCTTGTCTTTGAGTCTATAAGGAAATGGATTCGGAGTGAAAACATCAAAGAAAGTATGCCATCATCTATAATTATGAAGTTTTAGATCTACAGCAAAAATGCTGTTAAGACATATTGTTCATATGTGTTTGCATAAAATGCTTTTAAAATGACTTTAATGGAGATGTTCTGTGATTTTCCATTAAAATGCTACATTCCTCTAGGCTTAGCTAGACATCTGCATCTTGTCTTAACAACCATTACATGCACTTAGAGATAAAGATACACTATTGTTACAAACTTTGAGGTCAGTAAGAGTTTTTAATGTTTTTGAAAGAAGTCTCTTATGTTCACCAAGGCTGCATTTATTTGATCAATAAAACAGTAAAACAGTAATATTGCAACATATTTTTACAATTTAAAATAACTGTTTTCCTGTGATGGCAAAGCTCTCTTTTGTAACATTATAAATTCCATTGCTGTCTTTTATAATCAATTTGATCCTTGAAATTATATCCTTGCTGTATAAAAATATGAATTTAGTCTTTTACTGCCCAAACGTTTGAATGTATATTATTGTACATCATTTTTAAAGCTAAAATGGTTTCTAATTAACTCTGTTCTCATAATCAAAGTGGTTTACCTTTATTATTTTATACCCAATGTGATTTATCTTGATTATATCTTGTTTTGAAACTTTCAAATTTGGCCTAAAATCATATTTGCATGAGATGAGTGCTAAAACTGATGCTGAAATAGTAATGAGCAGAAAGATAAATTCATATTAAAGGCCGGAGGAGGCGCTTAGAAATAAATTAGTCATAGATCATTAACATCAGAAGTTATTCAGTTATAAAACAAGCTCACTCAGGAGAAACCCCTTAGATCCTAAACTTTTAAACAGTTGTTAATAAGTCTCAGGGCCTCCAGCTGTTCAGTGGTCAGTAAGGCACATTAGGGGTCACCTGTTCTAATCCTGCTTTGAGCCAAAACTGAATCCACACCCAGCACGATACCATTTCTGCCTGATGGACCCTCAAGCTGACACTTGGTGCATACACTGCTGCACACTGTGGAAAGAAAATATTTTAGCAGAAATATGTATCATTTTATAGTGTTTTGAAAACCCTACAAGGTCTTTTAACACATAAATATTTAATTTCAAGTGGTTTACTTCACAGTCTATACTAGTGTGTAGAAAATATGTTTTATATGCTTTGATTTCTTGTGCTTCCCTGTATTTTTTTTTTTTTTTTTTTTTTTTCTTGTTGGATGAAAAAAAGTGGAAATTACATTTTGCAAATGCCATCATCCCTTTCACCTACCAACATGGAGTCACTTAACAAGTTTCTTTACAGTGTAACCAAGGTCTGTAAGTGCTGTTTGGAATTAATTACAAAGTTCTGTTGAAAGAAGAGTAAGTGAAAAATTCATTATTTCCGAGTGCTGTCAAACTACCAGCTAAAGGTTAACATCAATGGCAGCTAATGCTGCTTTGTTTTGGGGTTGACAAAAATATTTTCACTGTTCCCTGCTTGGCATTAATTAAGCGCAACATTAATCTTTCATTGAGCTTCTCAAAAGTTCCAAAAGTTAAGCTTTTTCCACTAGACTTAACAGCAGGTATGACACTATATAGTCCAAAATGTCTGCCTCAAGGGATTGAGTTTTTGTGTGTGTGTGTGTGTGTGTGTGTGTGTGTGTGTGTGTGTGTGTGTGTGTGTGTGTGTGTGTGTGTGTGTGTGTGTGTGTTGACGAACTGCCATTATTACCAGTATAACTATTCAGAATTTAATTTGTATTGAATTGAACCCCTCAACTCAAATTTACTGTTCAGAATCACCATAAACTTCCATTTAAACCTCTAACATTGACTTGACTTGTCTCAATTCTTTATATTATTATAAGTTTGTAAGAAAAAGCCTCAGGTCATGCAAACAATCTTTAAGTAAATGCAATGATACATTGTCCCTGTCTATTTTTCCTTGTGCAGGTCAGGTGTGAATGTGATTCTACTAGGTCTGAACTGCCCCCTTGTGCCCACTTTACAGATATGCAACCATTTAAAGGTCATAATTTAAAGAAAACCCCTGTTCTAATGGATACATCTTTTTTAATGTTTTGAAACCTAATAATGCAATCTAATAAACCTATAAAGCATATATTACTATCATTTTCTACCAGCATAGCTCTGTTTTATTTAAAACAAAAGAAAGAGTTTAATTTAGGAGACAAATTGATATGCCGCTAGATGGCGCTCTAATCAAAAAGTGTCACATTCCCCACTGCCTACACAAAATATTGCATTACGAGAAAGAAAGAAAGAAAGAAAGAAAGAAAGAAAGAAAGAAAGAAAGAAAGAAAGAAAGAAAGAAAGAAAGAAAGAAAGAAAGAAAGAAAGAAAGAAAGAAAGAAAGAAAGAAAGAAAGAAAGAAAGAAAGAAAGAAAGAAAGAAAGAAAGAAAGAAAGAAAAAAAACGTTTAACTTTACTTTCCAAAGTCACCTTTAAAAACAGGATATGAGATTGTTGTGGTTGTGGATATGATGTATAATAGCTTGCAATTGAAAAAGTGGCATGTATACAGACATCAGTACCTCATCATATTTCATGTCAGATTGGATATAATCCAATCTGCTCTGTTTACATCAGCAGGTTTTTGAGCTGCTGTACCGAACAACAATGGGAATGAAAGCGTTAACTGTCCAATTTATAAAAGAACCACCGCTTGAATTAATTTCACCGTGACTCTGTATTTACAAGCAACTCAGGCAAACTACACTGTATTTAACAACAAGCGAACTGCCCAAACAGCAGTTTAATGAGCAGCAGATGAGTCACATTGTCATTGCTCATGGAATACTCCCGTCCATTTCTATTTTCCAGTGATAATAACTAATCTACATTACTGAAGAACCAAAATTAATGTTTTCTCCAAGTAGCCTACCATAGTTCGTTATTACAGTTATTGCTAAAGTGAAACCACAGTAAATGAGATCTGCAGTATAAGAAGCTTTCAGAAGCTTTTTTTCATTATATTATTTTTTCATTTTATATATATATATATATATATTTTATGAGCCAAATTGTGATGGCTAGATGACTGGGTCAGAGCGTCTCCAAAACTGCAGCTCCTGTGGGAAGCGAAGGCTGGCCCATGTGGTCCGATCCAACAGACAAGCTACTGGCTGCGTCCGAAACCGCCTACTTCTACTTATATAGTAGGGGAAAAGCAGTAGGAGAGTGAATAAGCATGTCTGAAACCTCAGCAATCCTAAAAGAGTAGTCGAGAAGTTCCTGGATGGCCAACTGCTTCCGCCCGGATTTTTGAGTGCTCATCCGATGGATACTTTTCTATCCCAGGAGACCACAGGAGAGGATACGTCATACACATGGAGGAGAATAGTGACGCGGGTGTTCTCTTTCATAGGTTCAATCGATGCTGCATAGCTATGATGCAATGGAAACGCCCTCTGGGTGTGCCGATTGTCTGAAGCCCATATAGAATCACGCCAATACGGAGGCCCGATGCTCTTACGTCGCCATCATATACTGACGAACGTGCCATGTGCTCCTCAGATTTCTCTGCTATGGTTTATCTGACCTGAATTTTGGATTATTATTCAAGTGTTTCTTCATCTGCACTTCAGCGACTGCAATAATGGAACTCAGTTCTCCTTGTGGTGAAGTGTCATGGAGTTTCGTCGTTGTATACCATTGTATACAGTAAGTGTGTTAAATGTTTTGTTTTTTTGAGGCTGTTCATGGCACTTTCTGTGAAAATCTCCTTCTCAAAACTCTTTGTTCTAGACTCGCGGTTTTTGAGAAGGAGTCATCCGTTTTTTCCCTGTTGCACTTCCGAAGCTGCTGAGGCCTCACGTGAATCCTCGTCCTGTGGAAAGCAGCCGTCCTGTGAAAGCAGCCGTTTTCCGCCCGCTTGACTAATGCGGCAGCCACTGACTTAACCAACCTTGTTGGTTCTGTGGAGCAGGGGTAGAGTGCCATTCCAGCAAATGAAGACACGCTGGTTACACACATCTCTCCATCTTCGGCTCCTTCTTGAAAGTCCTGCCCCCTCCTTCCATCTAAACCGTGCAGGTCTACTTCCACCCTTATTGGAAAGTCCTACATGGCAGCTGGTGAGGCTGGCATGGCTCTTCATATAATGGCCATTCTCCAAGCCTATCAGGTGGATGTTTTGAAAGAAATGGAAAAGGTCGATGGTCTGATGCTGGAAGTGGTCAAGGAGCTCTGCAGAGCCAAAGATTTGGCCTTAAGAGCCACTAAACATACCGCGCTTGCTTTAGGGCACTCCATGGCGGGCTTGGTGGCTGCGGAGTGCCACCTATGGCTCAATCTTATGGAAATCCATGATAAGGAGAAAGTGTTCCTTATGGATGCCCCTATCTCTCAGTTTGGTTTATTTGGGGAGGCGGTCAACACGGTGGTTGACAAATTTCAGGCTGCCAAGTCCCAGTCGGCTGCTCTCAGGCAATTTATGCCCAGGAGAGTTAGGGACTCTTCTATCCCCTCCTCTTCTCTACCCAGAGAGTACTCTTCACATAGGAAATAGTCCGCCAGTAGGAGAAGTGACCCAGTTCATCCCCCACGGACTACGATTTGAGAAGCCTGTGGTCGCCCATTGCCCCGCCAGCGGCCCCATAGACCTCCAGTTTTGTCGATGAAGCTCTAAGGGGTCCGATCGACAGGACCGGCCTTTCACCTGTTGAAAGTGTCGCACGTTTGTTTCTGCACCCTTTTGACATGGCAGAACCCACTCTTTCTACAAAAAGGAGTCAACATGGGTGATGTTTTCAGTTGGCAAATGATCACAACGGATGCCTCTCTGACCAGCTGGGGCAGAGTCTTCGAGGGCAGTCCAGCGTGTGGATGGGAGAGTTCCTCTCTTGGCACATAACCATTAAAGCTCAGGGCTGTATCCCTGGCCCTGCTGCACTTTCTCCCCTTTCTCAGGGGACACCACGTAATTGTCAGGATGGACAACATGGTGGTGGTATCTCACATAAATCACCAAGGGGGCTCACGATCACGCACCCTGGAAAGGCATGCACGTCATCTCCTCCTTTGGGCTCAGAACAAACTCCTCTCCTTGAGAGCAGTTCATGAACACGGGACCCTGAACCTTATGGCAGATTGTCTGTCGAGGCAGAAACTCAGATCTGGGGAATGGATGCTAAACCCTCAAACAGTAGCCCGGATTTGGGAAGTGTTTGGCAGAGCAGAGGTGGACCTCTTTGCATCGCATGAGTCATCTCAATGCCCGCTTTGGTTCTCCCTGAGCCCCCCAGCGCCTCTGGGCATAGATGCGTTCGCTCACCCATGGCCGAGACTGAAACTATGCGTTCCCACCTGTCAAGCTGACAGGTCCGTCTCCTACTTGTAGCCCCATTCTGGCCGTCCCAGACATGGTTCTCACAGCTGATTCTTCTTCTGGACTCCCCTCCATGGGAGATCCCGATCAGACAAGACCTGCTGTCTCAGCTTCAGGGCAAGATATGGCATCCACATCCCGAGATTTGGAAGCTGTGGGTATGGTCCATTAAAGGCTGCCAGCTTTAATCTCTAGTCTTCCTGCCGACGTCCAGGAGACCATCGCGAATGCAAGAGCTTTTTCCACAAGAAGGCTGTATTCCTCCAAGTGGAGGGTTTTTGAGTCTTGGTGTTCAGCTCAGGCTGTGGATTCAGTCAACTGCCCAGTGCTGGAGTTCCTGCAAGAAAAAATTGCTGTGGGAGCTGCTGCTACTACTGTGAGAGTTTATGTCGCAGCCTTGCTGCTCGAAGGGAGTCAAATATAGGTTGGTCTCTGCGTTTATGCATGGGGTTCGGTGCCTGAAGCCAGCACAACTCCCTGGAATTTCCTCTTGGGATCTGTCAGTCATCCTGGAGGGCTTAATGGAGGCTACTTTTGAGCCCTTGGGGTCAGCTCCAGAGCAGATTCTGATTCTTAAGATTGCCCTTTTGTTGGCTCTAACTTCTTTAAAGTGAGTGGGGGATTTGCAAACTCTCTCTGTTAGCAAGGTGTGTATGGACTTTGCCCCTGGTCTAGTTAAGGTAACCTTAAGACCCAGGCCAGGATATGTGCCCAAGGTCTTGTCTACACCATTTCACTCTCAAGTTATCACCCTTCACTCATTCCATCCTCCTTCTTTCAACTCTGATGAGGATGAAAAACTTCACTTGCTCTGACCTGTCCGAGCTCTGTAAAACATGCAGTAAAACATGTTTTTACTGCAAAATCACAACTATACTATACTGTCTAGCATCTTTACACCTTCAGCAGTTTACTCTACAGTAGTTCAAAAAAAAATGTGATTTTAACACAAGAAACCATGTTTTTGGTTTTCAATACTCACATTTGAAATTCAGAAAAAAAAAAAAAAAAAAAATGAACACAGGGATTGAACAGCTTGAAGGTGAGTAAATAATGACTGAATTTATATGTTGGTTGAACTAACCCTTTATGCCCCCAAAGAGAAATTGAATGAAATGTATGTAAGTATTTATATTATAGTTACCTTGAAAAAGTAAAATTTAAGAAATAAGCAGCTTTAATTAACGTTTCTTTTACTTTTTTTTATTAATTATGCTATTATCAGTAATTTTATCAGTGTATTTATTTTATTAATTCATGCATTAATTCATTGTTTGACTCAAAAATTGTGTGTCTTGTGTGTATTCATGCATAGCTATGTCAAATGAGAAAACATTACATTTTGCTCATTTTACTAAAAGAAGAAAAATGAAAATAAATTAAATTTTGGTCAGCATTTTTTATTATTATTGTGTGTAAGTATTGGGGTGGGCTAGCAAAGCAATTAATTCTGTGGTAATCTTAATTTTTCAGTAGTTTATACTTACATTTTTTGAGTATAAAATCAGTCTTCTCCAAAAGCGAGAAGATGAGCTTTGTGCAGACATTGCTAACACTGAGGAAAACCATACTAGGTAGGTCACCGTGATTTTGCCAAGTAAGTAACATTCTTGTCTGAAAATTTAGTCATAACCCTATTCCTACCCCTAAACCTATCCCTTCAATTTATCCCTAAAATCAGAGGGAAATGATATGTGAATGACACTGATGCAGAAGCACCTAACCCTGGTTGTAAGCCTAAACTTGACAAACTGTAAACGTTTCCCTTAAA
Source organism: Chanodichthys erythropterus (assembly GCF_024489055.1). NCBI lineage: Eukaryota > Metazoa > Chordata > Actinopteri > Cypriniformes > Xenocyprididae > Chanodichthys > Chanodichthys erythropterus. The sequence goes on from NC_090237.1 coordinate 24,341,012, forward strand.
TCTGATTGGTTGATTGGAATGTTGTTCCTGGATCAACAAAGATGTTGATCCAGGAACATTTTGTACCTGGTAAAATGACGTTCACCATAATGGTTGTCTAGTTACTAGTGCTGTGAGTTGTTAGTGCACCTGCTGCTCATATCTTTATTTTTATTGCAGGACCTATAATTACATACAAGATCAGGGAAAATACCATGGTTGTACCTTTAACAATGAACAATAATAATGACACACAAAAAACAAAAACATAAATATGGGTTTGTATGCATCATAGTTTGAGATTATATACACAGACAAAAAGCATGATGACGAGGTTAAATATCTTTGAATACATCATCATAATGCATAAAAAAGTATTTATTTTACTTATTTTTATTATTATTTATAAATCTGAGGAATGAAACTAGCTAATTCAACAAGAAAAAGAGGAAAACATGCCACTTTTGCTTGTGGATGAACATCTTTGCATATAAAATAAAGAAATGAACAACATATTCACACAAATTTGGGTTTTCATAACAAAAAAAAATAAAAAATAAACTGTGGGTCACATTAGTAGTTAAAAATATAAGAACTTTAAATTAACCCAAAATATATTAGTTGTACTACAATCACAAAATTACTGGGCAGCGGTTTCTTCAACAAGACCACAAAATAAGCAAGTTTAATCAATATCAAGATATTTACAGATAGATTAATTAAACCTGTCACTCATATCTTTTAGATTGTCGCGCTTGTGATAACGTCGTAGGTCACATGATAATGTCAACATGGTGGATTATGTCCGGATCGCATTCATACTCAACGGGATTTGGCTATTAAGCCCTCGATACACTGCACGATTTTAGCGATCCTATAATATCATTACTTTATCACACTGTGCGACATGGATCTACTAAACTTGGATACGACATGCATGTATACTGTACGATGATGAACCTGTTGAATCGTAGGCTACGATGCAAGTTTCTATCCACCTTATTCCTACGCCCCATGTATGGGGTTAGATTCCCGCCTAAAGTATTGCGGTCACGGATCAAAAAATAGCCTAATAAGTGTGAATCAAAAATTTTAAAACACGTAAAAATATATATTCGAAATCCTTCATCCCGAAGGGCCCTTTTGAAGTGGCCAGTTTTGAGCACTTTGATTTGGAACGACACTTCAATATGGCGGCCATGATTGTTTTTACTCCAAAGTGCCCTTTGGAGGGCGATATATCCCGTTCGGAATGCACTGTCATACAGGGGAAGATAACCGTCACAGTTGGCAGTGATTTATTCACACACATATTGGGCCCTACAATACACCTGGCACAATGCGACGCAAGGCGCAGCCCAAGTGTGTTTGCTAGTTTGCGTCCGGCGCCGTTCGCGTTTTCCTGTTCAGCGCCACGTCCTTAAATTAGTAAATGCATTTGCGCCGGTTAGTGCGCCCATGGGCGTGCTGGTCTAAAAAAGAGGTGTGTTCAGGCGCATTGCTATTTTAAGGAAATGAAAATAGACTGCGCCATAGACCAACTCAAACCTGGTCTAAAGTCTAAAGTCAGTGGCGCAATATTTTTTTGTTAGAGCGCGTTGGTAGAAACTGCACCTCTGGGCGCGTCCACAGTGCGCGTTGACTTTGCTTATTACACACAGGGATACGCAGCACACAAATATGCCAAATATTAAAAACAAAAGGATTACAGTGTAAAAGAATATTATTGTGTAGGCTACATAAATATAAAAATGTAATGATGAATAGTCATTGTGTGTATTAGAATTAGGATACCTATTTTCAATTCAGCCTATTACTACTTATAATGATGAACAAAACTGGCTAATTAATTGAACAATCTTGCCAATACACACACATATTAACTGACTGATCGCGCTGAGCTATTTGAAAGCCTGCATCCAACGCAGACGACTGAAAGATTGACTGGCCACTTAACAGGTAATTTCAGCAAAACATCACTCGTTGAACTCCTCAGTTGAATCGGTGTGTTTAATAAGTCAGTGTATTTTATAATGTTATATGTTATATAATATATAATTATATATATAATTATATATAATGTTATATCCTGCTTGTCCCGTAGATGATCTGCTCGCGCGCTTTAACTTCGCGCACGAGCAGATCAGTTTCTTCGCTTGAAAAGCGTTCAGCTTTCCGCCAACAAATTCCGGCATGTAAATAGCAATCCGCCATGGCGCGAGAGCATCTCGCTCTTAAAGGGAAGGGGAGATGACACTCTGATTGGTTTATTGAACGTTACGCCCGTTACTCATTAAGAGAATAGGGACAACCCATTTCAAAAATGCGCCCCGGCGCACGGACCGTTTTTCCGTCGTTAAAATAGCAAAAGTGGATTTGGACAGGCCCTGAGTGCACCTGCGCCGTGCGCTTCACACTTTGCGTTTAGATCATTAAAATAGGGCCCAGTGTGTTTATTTACATAACTACATAATTGCACAAAACTATAAGATTCATGTTTTAAATATAGCTTTAAAAACCAAATTATGGGGACAGGCAACTTCAGTTCTGGAGTGCCACTGTCCTGCAGAGTTAAAAAACAAAAAAACCTCACCCGTCTATAGTATTAATAATCCCGAAGACACTGATTAGCTAGTTAAAGTCTGATTAGAGTTGAAGCTAAACCCTGTACTTGCCCATCCATGTTGTAGAAATATGAATTTAAATGGCCAGTAGGTGGCAGAAAGTTACTGTCTTTATGAGTAAGTCTTTCATTTAAACGTCTTGATCAAATCGGAAACTCATTTATGAAACACTGCTGTGTTGCTCAGAGACGAGCGACACCGTTCTGCTGTGGCTTTGTTTGATACTCCTTTCATCAAAATAGGGTAAAAACACTCAAAATTAACTTATTGCTATACTGATTTATACAAGAGCTCAATAAACATTTGCAATCGCTCTAATATTGGGGAAAACACTCTTGCTGGTATGAAGGCTATTGTTTAACTTTTATAATTTTATAATCTTGTGCTAATGTGATACAATTCATAAACCAACGGTGTCAAGTCTAGTTTGAGTTTATTTTTAGTAAATAAATGTTTCTGTTGTTTTCTGCCTGTTTAACGTACTTAAAATGTTTATGCAACAACAGTATGACTTCTTGACATATAATTTTTTTAATAATTGACCGTGTTATTCATTTTAGAACTCAAACCAACTGTGGAGAGGAGCCCTTCTCCTTGGTCTTTCTTTCTTAAAGGAATAGTTCACACAAAAATAAAAATTGTAAACATTTACCCAACCTCATGTCTTTCCAAACCGATAAGACTTTTGTCCATCTATGGAATACAAATCTTTTTTATTTATTTATTTAGTTTTATCCATTTACAGTCTAGATAATCAGTATTTTTAAGTTTCACAAATACAAAGTTCTTGTAATCCATACCAATATTTATATATGAATAAAATCCTAAATTATATCTGTTCATATCATAAAGAAATCATGTCTGTTCAGAAGATTCAAAAATGTTGGACTCACAGACTTGCAATGGATGGACAAAAAATGGAAAGATTATTAAAAATATCTTCATTTGCGTTTCAAAGATTAGCAAAAGTCTTATGGTTTTGGAATGACAAGAGGGAGAGTAAATTATGGCAAGTTTCTTTTTTGGGTGAACTAATAATACTTTAAAGTTAATCAAAATTTGTGAGGTAGCCCATGTCATGTCTGTTTTAATACTTCATCAAAAAAAGTAGATTTCCAAAAGTTATTTATATTTTTATTTAATGAATTTTTTTTTGGCATTTTAACTGTTAAGCTTCATAATGGCAGAAAAAAAAAAAAAAACATCTCATGGGACTCCACACTACATGCTGTGCTAGATTAAGACACTGTTGCAAAAACATGGTTTTTGAATAGGGCTGGGCAATAAACAATATTATGGCAAGATAACAAAAAAATGTATGGCTAAAAATAAGCTCTGGACATTTTTTACCGTACATGGATTAATCGAATCCATCTGCAGTCTCACTGTATTAGGACAATCCACATGAACTTCATCTCCAGAGCTGCTCTTGAGTCACTTCACAAGCTTTTCCCTGTTTCTTTTGAGAAAAACTACCACCAAATATAGGCTACACTGAAACTAAAACTGTTTGATTACATTTTTAAAGTTTTATTAATTAATTTAGTAATCACCATCTTTGATGATACATTTGTATTAAATCATAAAACATAGAATCCAGAAAAATATAACTGAAAACAGAGAATTTAGGGAAAAGTAAAGTGGATTTCATGAGGCCCTAAATTAAAAGGTAGTTTACTCTGTGGAGTTTAACTGTGAACAAATTGTTTGCATTTCTTCTCAAGTTCAAACAAACATGTAGAATTTCCTTCTCCATTAATGGTATTTGATATCGTGATAAATATCGCTATCGTATGATATGGAAAAAAGTATTGTGTCAATATTTTTTTGCCATATCGCCCAGCTCTATTTTTGAATCATGAATCATTTGTGTTGGTCAATAATAATAATAATAATAGAATTAAATGCACTCACTGGTGCTGCCATTGTAGCATTCTAGTGTGATGTGGTAGAAGATATATTAAACAACTACATTAAGTGTTTGAAGTGATCAAATAGATTATTGATGTGGATGTACTTGTCTGAAAATTATTCAGTTTTAACCAAGAAATGTTTTAGGAATTTTTTTAGTGTTCCTTAGTAATCTTTTTCCCCTCTTTTTAACCCAATGATGAACAGGTGGTGACAGGGATGAATACTGGTCAAAAAGGAGAATGACCTTCCCCACTTATGTTACAGTGCTTTTAAAGGAGAAGATTGTTCTGGATAATTTAAAGAGTGGAGGGATTCACTCTCTCTCATTTATACTCACATTTTTTCACATTAGGGGTCGACAGATTATTGGCCTAGCCAATTATCGGCGCCGATATTAAGCATTTTTATGGTTATCAGTCATTTTCAAAACCGATTTGCCGATAAAATAATATAGTTTTGAAATGCGCTATATAGCTCTAATGCAGCCACCTCAGTCTGAAAGCACCATTCTGTGGCCTAGAGCAAGCTTGGCCTAAAGCAAGCTGATTTTTAAGGAGTTGCAAGTCGAGCCAATCAGCACGGAGAGTTTTGCTAACTACAGCTACTTCAGAGATCACACATCAGTTGTCTCTCAAATGTAAGGCAGCAGCAGATGTTGCTGAAGTTGCAATAAATCACAATCCACTACACTGAAGTTGCTAAACACCTCAATATAATTGGTGCCTGAATTCCGACGCGGAATCGCGGGGATTGCGTGTAATTCTACACAATGTGATTCTACACAAACATTTATGCACTATAGCATGTAGATTGAATCCAAACAGATTATCAGAGGAGCTCAGTTATTTCAAAACTTTCTTTGAGACGTAGTTTCACAAACCGTTTGAGTGATTCTCTCTCAAAATGCGCAAATGGCTTCACATCCATAGTATCCACATTCAGTTTGCTCTGCAAGTGAGCTGTATGCTGCAATACAAGACTTAAGCACGCGTTTCAGAAAGTTGACGGAATTGGCCCTTGCATGTCATTTTAAGTCATGCCAATTCAAAAATACAAGCCATTTTAAAGCATTAAGTACTCGCAAATTTTCATTTTTTTCATTTTCATTTTTAACAGTCGGTGTTATGTTGAGATTCGCCTGTTCTTCGGAGGTCTTTTGCACAAATTAGATTTACATAAGAAGGAGGAAACAATGGTGTTTGAGACTCACTGTATGTCATTTCCATGTACAGAACTCTAATTATTTAACTATGCCGAGGTAAATTCAATTTTCAATTCTAGGGCAGCTTTAAGAAACCCGTTGATGTACTCCGTGACATTCTCACCCCAATTTGGTCTTTCTTCAATGGAGAATAAAACATCTGCTGCAAGTACACCAAGTATCTACACTATATTTCCTAATTTTCATCATATTGTGTTTGTAGTTGGATGTTGTCAAGCTTAGCAAGTCCACCCTGTCGTAGTGAAATATTAATATAAAACTTTTCAGAAATTCTAAATATATATTTTAAACAGTACACAGTCAGCTTCAACAATGAATCACTTGGCTAACTGAAGGTGTTCATTAAATGCAAAATTTTGCCAAAAATGTTCACCCTGTCATGTGCGTAGTTTTGGCCACATTCTGATAATGTTTTCACTAAGGCTGTCGATCAGGGCGTCACTATGGTAACTTCAGTGAGTTGCATCAAGGAAATTTGAACCAACTTTTTCTTCAAAATTTGAGGAAAATGGTTGTGGGAAACATGACCAAGATTTAGTATGCAATTACTGTTTCAACATTCGACATTGGAAAAATAAGTGTCCTGTTCTGGCCGCAAAGTTGAAGTCTAGTCAAAAGAAGTGAAATGCTAATGTTAGTCCTGTATTAATGACCGAGACTACAAAAGTTATTGGAAAAAAAGCGCAGAGTAAAACGGAAAAGCACTTTGATAAACATGCAGAATGTCGTGTTTTTTAGACCAGGTGATCAGATGTTAGTTTTATTACCTTCATCTGGATCTCCCTTTTGCACACGATTTACTGGTCCATACAATGTTCTTCATAAAATGACTGACCAAAATTGAGACTCCAGGTCGGCGAAAAGATAAACAGTGTTTTCATGTAAATTTACTTAAACCTTATCATTCTCGTAATTCTGAAACTCAACCAGTTAATCCAGTTGTCACGGTTTCTAGTGCCTCTCTTGATAATGCTCAACCTTTTATGTAGAGGGAGGGGAGGATGTGATTGTCCCTGAAGACTGTGTTTTGCTTCCCCGATTAAAGAATTCCGAGACTCTTCAAAATCTGGATTCTTTGTTTTTGCATTTATCTGACTTACAAAGGTCAGAATTGACAAAGTTGGTGCTTGATTTTCCTAGTTTGTTTGCAGATGTGCCAACTCGTACGCATCTGATTCAGCATGAAGTGGATGTGGGAGATGCGCCATCCCATTCGTCAGTGTTTTTACAGGGTTCCTATCAGCAAACGGAAAGTGCTGGAGTTCAGTATATGCTGGAGAATGAGATAGCTGTTCCTTCTTGCTCCAGTTGGGCTTCACCATGTTTGCTGGTGAAGAAGCCAGATTTTACTTACAGATTTTTTACACTCTTTACAGTCCCCAAGTCAGCAGTTGATGTGTTGGATTCCTTTTACAACCTTACAGTCTAACTGTACAACACATCAAGTGTTTTGATAACGTAGTGGCCTGACCACACTGAATAGTGTTGTAGTATTTGGGCAGTTGTTTCTGTTTTCTGTGCTCTCTTTGTCTCCATAATTTGCTTTCAGGATCCAGATTGCTGGGGGAAAGGTGAGCAGTCAAGGAGAATTGAGAATAAGAATTGAGAAAGAATAAATAGGAGAATAAAAAGAAAGTATGCTTTTAAAATTTCCCTTTTTGGTCTTGTTCTGTGGTGTTGTAAGGATCATTTTCATGGGATACAGGATCTTTTAAAGGGGGTGTGTGAGCTACAGGTGACTGGCAGACTGCGGGTGATTGGATGATCTAGTTTTGGCAACTGCACAAAATCAACGCACTTTTAAAAAGAGACTCGTTCAAACTGATGGTGGGAAGAGAGTTGCAGCTTGTTGGCATTTGTTTGTCTATCATTAGGCTACTGGAGTTCTTGAGGGATATGGAGGTTGCGGGAGACCACCACCGCACTCGAGGAGTTCTCGCTCTGATCCGCCTGATCTGAATCTTTCTTTGGTTGTGTGTGGTTGAACTGTTTACACTGATATTACTTACATGCAGAGATGGGCAGTATTTTAATTAAATGTATTTAAAGCTGCAGTCCGTAACTTTTTTTGGTTAAAAATTATCCCAAATAAATTTTTGAGCAAGTACATAACCAGCCAGTGTTCAAAACTATCTCATTATCTTAGCTCGATTCAAAACGATAAGCTTGTAATAATGTTTTATAGTAAGAGCGACATGGTGGATTTCCGCGGGAAATTCGAGCATGTAGCAGTTCATCTGTAAACAGAAAGGAAGGAGTCCCATCCTGGCTAGTCGGTTTTATCGCGTGAGGATGCTACAGGTGACGGATCATTTATAGCCTGTTCTCACAGCAGCTGAAATAATTTGATTTATCATTTTGATGGCGGATTGTAATCCAGAAACATCCAAATGACAATCATCAGTGACAACTGGAGATTCACCCGTAATCAAAAAGCAAAAGACTTTGGACTGCGAAGTGGATACAGAAATTGAAATCTACAGGTAAAGCTAATATACACTAAATACACAGTCGCGCAGTGCTGATGTTGTTAACATTAACAATTTGAGAACAATAAAACAGTAATAATAATTTGCACGGTTTGGCTTGATCCGAGCTAAGCCATCGTTGCAGCGCAATTTATTGTAGGCCTAATGCTTTTTTCCTCAGTTGGTCAGAACAAAAGTGGCAGACATGTTACTTACTTGTTCAGATGATATTTTCCAGTGAAAATTCTTATATTGGTCATACTTTCAAGACGTAGAGTCTGTGATTCTGAAATACAGTATCCACACCGGTCCGGTGACTGACAGCAAGCGTTAGATTCATCCGCACTGACGAGCCGTGCCAAAGCACAACTCAAGTACAGATAACTGTTCCGCATATGACTGCAATTGCAGGTTTCAAACAGAGATGGCGACAAAGAGAAAAAAATAGCAGACTGCAGCTTTAAAATACATATTTAATTACTTTTGAGTATTTTGAAATTTGTATTTTCCTTAAAGAAAAAATTAAATGTAATTCGTAATTAAATACATTGAAAGAAAGTATTTTGTATTTAAAATACTAAAAAAACATTCAAATGTTATTTTATTCAATAACTTTCATCACCAGGCTTAAAATTAGGGTAGGTCATTGTCGGAGAGGCTAGCAATAGTGAGCTAGCTTTGAAAGCATAAGATCCCAACCTCCCTTCAGAGAGTGTCTTCAAAAGCCATGCCTCCTCCAAATCACATGAACGCATGCAGCAGGGAGCAAAAGCGTCACGAGAGACGGCGTTAAATTACCTCATGTCTCAAAGCACTTAACATTACAATAATAATAATGAACATAAACAACTTAAAAAGCTCTGACTTGTACCACCTGAGCATTGCAGATTCATTTTGGCGTTTATAGTGTTGCCATTGAAATGCATAAATTCGAGTCACAAACCGCTCCTAGTATAACGTCATGGGTTGCCATCTCTTACTTACGGTAGTTATGGCTTGAACGTAGCATAAGCTCATTGTTTTGGTTCAGGAGGAAATGTAATGGTGCATTCACACGGGGAGTTGATTCAGATTCAGATTTTATTCACTGAATGTCTTTATTGGACAGAAGATTAACGCAAATGGCTAGAGGTTGTGAATTGACTTGCTAGCTAGCTAAAGCATGACGTGCGCTGTCTAGTGATGCTCGGATCACAGTTATATCCGCGGGCACTGCAGATAATCCGCGGACGGGTAGGTCAAGTAAAAAAAATAACGTTGATTAATTGCAGGAGTAACGAGGAGCCAGACTTGATAGGATCCATGTGCAGCTTTATTAAAACAATTGTAGTCGAACAGGCAGAGGTCAAACACCAGCAATAACAATAGCCAAGTCAAAGCAGAATCGTAAAAAGAGACAGGCAAAGGGTCAGGGCAGGTGGCAGACAAGGCAGGGTAATCCAGAAATCCAGGCAGGGAATGAACATGGCAGGCAGCAAACAATCACGATGAGAATAAACAGTCCAGGGTCATACACAAGAATACAGATCACAAGGAAAAACGCTCAGTAGTGTCAGCCGGGGCAAAACAAGACTTCGCAATGGGTGAGAGTGTGAGTGTGCTATATATAGTCCAGAAGATGGAGAACAGGTGTGTGGGTAATTAGGACCAGGTATGGGGTTATGGGAAATTGTACTGAGGTGAGGGAGCCCTCTGGTGGTAATCGGAGGGAACCACAGAGGCCACATTCATGACAGCAGGTGAAAACACAGGCAGTTGTGTCTTAAATTAATGTAACCATAAATATATCCAGTCTGTGCGTTCGTTCTTAAAGTAACAGCAGCTTAATAAACCTGCTGCTGTCTGTCATTAATGTTAATCAAGTAACAAAAGAAAAAGACAAAATCACTCCCTGCTCCTGACTGAATAACTTTAGTATCTTGATAAGGCTCATCAATATATATTTAATTGTTTGTCTGATGAAACATTTTCATTTGCATCACGTGGATGGCCGGGTTCGTGTGCGTCGCTTACCTGGGGAACACATGGCACCAGGATGCACTATAGCAAGCCGGCAGAGGCAGTGTGATGCTTTGGGCAATGTTCTGCTGGGAAACCTTGGGTCCTGCCATCCATGTGGATGTTACTTTGACATGTACCACCTACCTAAGCATTGTTGTAGACCATTCCTTGGTGGCTGTGGTCTCTTTCAGCAGGATAATGTGCCCTGGCACAAAGCAAAAATGATTCAGGAATGGTTTGAGGAGCACAACGAGTTTGAGGTGTTGACTTGGCCTCCAAATTCCCCAGATCTCAATCCAATCGAGCATCTGTGGGATGTGCTGAACAAACAAGTCCGATCCATGGAGGCTCCACCTCACAACTTACAGGACTTAAATGATCTGCTGCTAACATCTTGGTGCAGATATCACAGCACACCTTCAGGGGTCTAGTGGAGTCCATGCCTCGATGGGTCAGGGCTGTTTTGGCAGCAAAAATGGCACCAACACAATATTAGGACATGGTCATAATGTTATTCCTATATATACACACAATGGCATATGGTGCAAAACATTACCAAAACTGTAAAATGCTTTCAACATTATACCAGAGTGCATTTACATCAGCAGAATTAACAACAACGTTCTCTACATTACAGAAAACAGTTTACAGTTTACTTGGTTCAAAAGGTCAGTGTCCTTAACCATCCTTCTAACTGAGACCTATTTCTTCATGTAATCTTAAAGACCACGTTTTGTTTTTAAACAAGTAATGACATCACTGAACAATCACTGAGGGAACAGCAGTATTGGCATGCAGATCAATCCTCGTTGAAACTGATTTGGTTCACTGGCTGTTTAACAGTTTTATTGGCTCTTTGTAGACAGCAGTCATGTGGGAGCAGGAGCCATGCTGCACATTACAATTATGAAACATTAGGAATGCTTTGTTATTTTCAACAAAGATATATCTAAATACAGACTTATCTGAGAATGTTTACTGATACAGTGACCAGGTCAGAGGTTTTGATTTTTAAAATGATGGTGGTTTGTTTTACTCTGTCTTTTTTAAGCAACTATATACCAGACAGTGCAAGCAGGAAGGTGCAATGTCAAAGCAGTAACGTCAACAGTTCCTTGTAAAGAGAGTTCTGTCTAACAACAGTGACTTTACAAGGATGAAACTATTTCCTGTGATGTGCGTAGGACAGCAATCATACAAAGACATAAAAATCTAGCAATAATGTATAGCAAATGATAGTTAGCTACACTATCACACTTACTACATATACTCACTAAATAAATAACGATGTGGAAAAGAAAATGTATTAGAGTTACAATTATTTTAGAATTATGCCTAAATTATCTTACAGCTTCTGCTAAAAATAGTCCATTAAATGTACAAAACAAACATCCCAACAACAAGATGAACACTGAAACAATATTAAGTAATATTAAAGCTGAAGTAAGATGACGACAGTTGTGAGTTATCTGTGTGATAGGAGAGACATATATAGAGTGCAACAGCTGGGTTATGTAAGTAATCCCACTCATTTTCCCCATAAGGGAATAGAATTTTAACAATAACAATAACTTTTAAAATGAAAAACACTGTCATCTACAGTACTTGATATATGCTTCTGTTGAGGACATCAGCCTGCATTATATAACAGCCTTATTATTTTTTTTAATAATTGTGTTAAAAAAACTCCACCAATCAGAGAATCGAATACACAGTATATGCGCATCTTGCAATAAACATAAAATATTTTTGTTCTTTCCTTTTTAATCACCATGCCAGCTTCTACGGCTATGTTTATGGCGAGAGCTAGTTTTATTTATTCAAAAATAAAACTAAATAAGATGTTTAAGATTCATTTTTTTCTAAAAACATTAAAGGGTTAGTTCACCCAAAAACGAAAATTCTGTCACTAATTACTCACACTCATGTCGTTCCAAACTGATAATACCTTCGTCCATCTTTGGAACACAAATGAAGATATTTTTGAAGAAATCCGAGAGGTACAGTATATGACTCCTTCATAGACAGCAATATAACACTTTCAAGGTCCAGAAAGGTACTAAGGACATCGTTAAAACCGTTGACGTGACTGCAGTGGTTCAACCTTAATTTTATGAAGCGACGAGAATACTTTTTGTGCGCAAAAACAAAACAAAAATAACAACTTTATTCAAAAATATCTTCTCTTCTGTGTCATTCTCATACGTTGTTTACATCCAGCGCTGATTCATTATTGGCCGGCTCCTGCGTCAACATCACACTCATGGGTCGTGCTGCTCACTTGAACAGCGTCGGCCAATACTGAGCCTGCATTCGGATGTAAACACAGAAGCCATCACTGTGCTTACTGTGGTAACTATGTAAAGATAATGACAGGGAAGAGAAGAGATTGTTGTATAAAGTGGTTATTTTTGTTTTGTTTTTGCGCACAAAAAGATTCTTGTCGCTTCCTAAAATTAAGGTTGAACCACTACAGTCATGTCGACTGTTTTAACAATGTCTTTAGTACCTTTCTGGACCTTGAAAATGTTGGTTATATTGCTATCTATGGAGGAGTCATATACCTCTCGGATTTCATCAAAAATATCTTAATTTGTGTTCCGAAGATGAACAAAAGTCTTATGGGTGTGGAACGACATGAGGTCTAAATTTGACTTTACTTGGTTAGCTTTTTCAAAAGTATCAACAGGTTAAAACAAGTTCCTCAAACAGGTAGAAGTATTACAGTCCATTAAAATAAACATAACGTAAATGTAATTCAACATCTTTAAATCAATAGTTTTAATATGTATCCATGTTTTTTTTTTATATATATATATATTTTGGTAAAGTGCAATGCTTCGTGGGGTTGTAGTTCTTTCCCCTACTAAAGCATTACGCACACAATCTTGTACCTTTGTATTTTTGTCTGATTTAAAATATTTTTTTGGCTTCAAATCAAACATTTGTAATGTTGTGATTCCCCTAGTAGCTGGTGGTATTTTTTAAAAATCCCAATTGGAAAAATTAATGGAAAACTATACTGTGGCAAGGGGGGCGTGGTTCAGCGAAGTCTGCAGCGGGAGAGAGCGTCAGGAGTCGCGCGGTGAAGTGAGTGGGTTAAGCGCAAATAACAAACACCTGTCTCTTGTTTCAGCAATTGGCGTGGGGAGAGTATTTAACGCCAGGAGAAACAGGAGCGAGCGAGGGAGAGGAGGACTACTGGCTGCCACACTCCTGGATACCTGCTGATTGTCATGGAGTGAATTTATATTTTGATTTATGACTGTTTTGGTGCCTTTTTGTTTGTGTCACATAATAAAAGCAGCCAGTAGTCACAGCCGACCCTGTCATCTTCCTTCCTTCCATACGAACTCTGTTACACTGGTGCCAAAACCTGGGAAGGAAGACGGAAGCCGCCGCCATGCAAACGCCCTCCACCGCACCATTTGCGGAGATTATTACATCCCTCACGGTCATGCAACAAGACCAACATCAGACTCTGCTGGACTTACGTCAAGATCAGGAGAGGCAGTTCCAGGCCGTCCTCATAGCCCAGGACCGCGAGAGGTTCCGGAGCTGGATTGACCGGGAGGTTCGGCAGGGAGCCATGGACCAACAAGCTCTGCCCACCCACATCCCACTCCACAAAATGGGGCCTGAGGACGACCCGGAGGCGTTCCTCGACCTCTTTGAGAGGTCGGCAGAGGTCTGTGGATGGCCGAGGGACCAGTGGCCATTGCCTGGTCCCGCTGCTCTCCGGGGAGTCCCAGGTAGCGGCACAGCAGCTTCCAGTGCAGAATCTCCTGGTCTTTGAAGACCTGAAGAGGGCCATCATCCAGCGGCCCTTCGTGATGGCCCAACAGCTCCGGGACTCCTGCCGCAAATGGTTGCTGGCCGACTGAAGCGACGTGGAGACGACCGAGTGGTTCTGGAGCAGTTCATCACTCGGCTGCCCAGAAGAACAGCTGAGTGGGTCCAGTGCCACCGCCCCACGTCACTGCAGTCGGCTATTCATCTCGCGGAGGACCACATGGTGGCGTGCCCCGGGGTCGGGGAACCTCTCCCATCTGCTTCTCTCTCTCCCTCTCTTCCATCTCCTTCCCTCTCTCGGCCTGTCCCTTTACCCAGGTCCCGTCCACCCGGCCCTCCTCCCCCGGGGCGGGATGGGAATAACCACGTTCCCCATGTCGGCCGGGGTGGACCCCGCTCCTGTTTCTCCGCTCTCTTCACGCCAGCCACTTAACCCACTCACTTCATTGCGTGTCTCCTGACGCTCTCTCCCGCTGCAGACTTTGCTGAACCACGCCCCCCTTGCCACATATACTTCTGAAAACAAGGCCGCTGTAATAGTACGTTGGCACTGTTGAACTCTATAATTTAAGTTAGATGTATAAGCAGACAGATTTACACAATATTACACAACATCTGACAGCTGGATGGCACGTTTAAACTGTGACGTAAAATCAGTTTTAAAATGAACGGTGATTTCTTAAAACATGGTTGTCACCATTTTGCAGTTGCTCTATCCATAAACAAGATTGAAAGTAGGTTATATTACATAACTGAACCTTCATGAAGGCAATGAATCTCTCATCTTGTTCCTGAGATACTCTCATCTGCTTGAATGATTGAATCATAAAATAACCTGCAGCAGGAGATTCCTTTTTTAGACTGCTCTGTAAAATAAACTAGTAGATGATTAAAAAAATAGTTACTGCTGTATTTTGCTCTCCCACATTCTGAACTTAACAGTTTGGGATTTCTCATTATTGGAAGGTGGAAATGCTTTGGACTTGTTCCACTGTTTGCGGAAATATAAGTAAACGGATACATATACACGTCCTGCAGTTTTCCAGAACTTTTCCAAAGCTTTGTCATTTCAAATCAGATACAATATCTGTTCATTTTGGCTTCTTTGTTTTTCTCAGTAACCAACCAGTCATGGGTGACTATAGCTGCAGCAACACCCTTTCACATTTCAAACAGGAAGTGACACGGACTGAAGTGTAAGTACTCAGAGTTCACACATTGGGGATCAGAGTCTGTGTGAAGTTGAAATGTCTCACTTTGTGGTTAGAGGGATTTGCTCCCTGAGGAGCTATCAGTGAATGATGAAATTCTGGGACACACAAACTCCTACACTAACTATCTGAGGAACAGAATGGAATATAGAATTATGTTCCATAAGGAAAAGTTCAAAGTTTTAGAGAAAAACATGCAAGCTTCCGCTTTACTCAACCTGGCTTTTAATAGCAGGCTTGAGTTTAGAAAATATCCTGTGCTTAAAGTCAAATTCCTTACTATTGTGTCTCATCAAATGAAGTAATGCATTTAAAAAAATAATAATAATAATAATAATAAAATTAATTACACTGTTTAACCCTTTCGCACGTAAGTTTCAAATATTCTGTCTGACCCCCCAGCGTGAGTTTTTTAAGGCGACCGTTATTTAGAACTTATCACTTTATGGTTTCCATGGTGACGCGTCATTGCTTGTTACGTGACACAACGCAGCACTGTATGAATGATGATCTGCTTTCATTTAATTTTTCCTTTTTTATTTAAAATATTCACAAATTTGTTAACTATAGCATGAAATATCTAATATTCCGATTGCCAAATATGTGCAAGTGGGTGTGTTTTGCTGTTTAAACACCTTTATAACGATCGCGTTAGTTGAGCCATATGAGCGATGGGCGCCGCCATGTTAGTTTGCACCGCGCAGAGAATCGGATCTGTTGGATTTACAACCCGTGAATTTATCCACTTCTCCCGAAATACATGAAAGTAAGTGTGCCAGTGAACTGGGGAAGAATAGAGTAAGCTTTTAAGTTACTTTCACAATGCGTATCTGATATGAATTAAACGTGTTGTCAAGTTATAATGGAAAGGGTTGTTATTTCCGCTTCTATAGACATCATTGTGTATTTTACAAACTCTAAATATATTGTTTTGTTAGTACTCATGTGTATTTAAATGTCTGAAACCTGAAATGAACATTATTTGGTTGAAAACACTGCATATATGTGATATATGAAAAGCGCTGCGTGTGTCCGTCTCTGGTTTAGCGCCAGTTAAAGCGCTCACGCACATTTGAATTTGGCAGTTGATCACGTAATGCACTGAACGTTCTAATCATACCGGTGTGATCGTACGCGTCAAAGGGTTAAATTAATTTCATATATCAATATCTGCATAATGGCCACCTAAAAAGATTATTCAAAGATATTGTTTTGGAAAACTCCACATACAATATCATTTTAAATAGTTAAAGAGAGAAAATAAAATAGAAAATCTTTAGTATGCATTTTTTAAATAAACTTTTCAGATATTCTGTTATATAATACAAAGTAATTATATTATATTATATTATTATAATGCTACCATCTTAAAAAGCAATGCTAACAACAGACATCATCTTAATCATTTTAATTTAAAGATTATGACCTCAAACATGCAAAGTACATGAATCTGTTTTATCTGTCCCTCCCAATCTAATGACAATGAAGCCCATCAGCAGTCTTTTCAGTCTCGAAATTAATGTTTGATCAAATGGCAATCATTCACAAATGTTATCACACAAACGCATTTTGCTGATACGCAATCTGATTCCATCAATTACTATGAACCAAGCAGGATATTCGGTGACAGCTGCATATTTCTCAGTCTACCTTAGGAAAGAATCATCTGCAGTGTTTGTCACAATCAATTACCACAAGAAGAACTGAACGATCATTCATTCAGGTCTTAAAGGAATATCTACTTACTAACACTATAAAAATGCAAAATAGCACATCTGTTTTGTTAAGGTGAACCACCCACTCCGTCTGTGGGAATGAGAAGAGATGAGTTGTGCTTCAGAAGTACCTTTCTTCTATAGGAACAGGTAAACCCACGCCTAGCACACAGACAAATTTATCTCGTCCAGAAAAGTGCTGCCCACACTGACTGAGGCTAGACAGGTGTTTGAGCCTCTCTCTAAATGTCAGCGCTTTAGCTTTTAGAAACAGCACTTCAGTTATTCTGACAGATTAATTGGTTATGTATCAATCGTTATACAAAGAGTCCTACCAGCTGAAATGAATGTACTGCCATGCAAAAGCAAACTGCAACATTGCAATGATCCAATCAATTCACAATCAACAAAACCAAATCCAGCCCTACATTTTTTATTGTTTGAGAAGCCATTTCACTCAGATATATACACATCACAATAAGGAAGAAAACACAATCACAACATCTTTATAGTTAAGACTGGAGAAGCAATATTCAAAGCATAATATGGTGCTTTATTATAACTACATTTACTTATGTTAGATTATGGAAGAAAAATGGGTTGCGAAAATATAAACATCTAAATGTAATATCAAAATATGAACATCTATAGTAACTGATATAAATGTTTAAAGTTCATGCATAATATTTTAGCATCTTCTGAAGGTGCAAAAGGAAAGGCAATAAAAACTCAATTTAATTTATAAATATCAAAGGCTGAAATTGTTCACACATCAGATGGGATGCACTATAAAAAGACAAAGCAATAAAAAACAATCCAAATGTGCTTTGTTCAAAACAAGATGCTTCAAAACAAAGGAATAATATCTACAAAGGAACTTAAATGAGTGTGATTCACCAGCTTTGCTTTTTAACTTCCTCAGATCTGTCACAACCATAATCATAAAGTCTATTTAATTCTGTTCGAACTGTGCTTACTGTCATTCTGCTGCTTTGTTCCTATGTTTTGTGTGTGTGTGTGTGTGTGTGTGTGTGTGTGTGTGTGTGTGTGTGTGTGTGTGTGTGTGTGTGCGCGCATTTGTTGGTATGAAAGAAAGAGACAGATCACCATTTTCTCTTGTCTGGGTTTCATCCAGTTCCATCACCAATGAGAAAAGCTGCTCACTTCCCTTTATAGAGGAATATGCAAATCAGAGAATGAAAAGCTGCAATTAATCCACATTTTACACACTGGCATGGCAACAGCTGCAATCAATGTGACGAGACAGCATTGTTTTTACAGAGGTGGATTTTGTGTTTGCTATAGGACCTAGATCAATGGTTTCATCATGAACTTGCTGAAGTGATCAGCTTTTTTGTTTCAATCCTTCCTCCCTCTAAAGGCATAAAAAAGACGTAACAGTAGATTATATTTAAAGAAACCATTCTCCCAAAAATCTCCTGCCGTTCCAGACTTGTCCTCCTTCCGTGGAACACAAAATGAGACTTTTTACTGGTCAAATTCAATTAATAAAGACTTAAATTTTGGTCTGTTCCTGAAAATATAGGAGCCGTTTCATATATTGACCATTTATGTCATGCTACTTTTATGGTGCTTTTTTTTTTTTTTCTCATCCCTTTTTCAAGCTTGAAAGCCTCAGTCCCCATTTTGTAATTGCATGGAAAAGATCAGGACACTATTCATACTGTCCGTAGTGTTCCAAAGATTGCAACAGAAGCTATTTTGTAATGGAAACAAAGCTACAGAGCTGCATGGTTTGGTCAGACACCCAAAGCCGGAGTGAATTGATTACAGTAGTAAAGTAAACATTATCCAGACACCGGTTTACAAAAGTTATTTTGCTTACATAACACACGCCAAGGTCTGTCTCCGGACTGCCGTCCCGTATCTAAGATCTGATGCACAACACAAGCAACAGGAAATGTGGCACTAAACTACACTTCAGTGGAATTACATCTCCACAGACGAATTCCCAAGTCACATTTTTGAACGTCAGCCAACGAGTCACATGACAACATAATTTGAACATAAACACAATGCTTTCTAAAATAGGTTATTACTATACTGAAGACTCTGTTTCTGTCTAACACTTTAAATAAACACCACAAAGAAGTGTTAAACACTTCAAATTTATCTTGGTTTGTGACTTGGCATAGACATTTTGCACTGTGCAACACAAGAAGATTATGATTTACAGAGTTTCTCCAACTAAATGACACATCGATTGAAATATTTAAATGCTACAAAGTCCCATGTGACTATGACAAACTTATAAAACTAAAGCCCCAAGTCTAGTTCACTTTTTACATGTACGTGAGGGTCAGCATATAATGCGCGTGATGTGAATTTTGTCCTACGTGCGTACTGCGCGCAAACTAGTCTGGCTATCAACAGACCAAGCTCAATTTAAAATTGAACATTGGTCTGGGGAGTTTGCTATGTATTTCCTACTGCACAAGAGGCGTGATCAACGAGCATTAGTCACGCAATTGGATAGTCCTTCAACCAATCAGCGTACTTTGCAGAGCGATGCGAAAACAGACAGGTTTACCGTGTGTCTCAATCAGCTCCCTAGTTCGGTAGTCAGGGCACTGATCAGGGAATCAGCCACATTCACTTTCATGATATACTGATTCACGACCTAGGGGACTAGGGAGCTGATTGAGACGCAGGGTTAGTTTGTATTGGTTTGTAGCATTGATCCACGGTTTGCAGAAGCAGCAATGGCATCGAGCGATTTTTGCAGGTTGTGCAAAAAAACATGAAAGTGATCGGTATTTACACCCACTCGAGCAATTCGTTTGCTAACTAAAGAAGTCATTCAGCATCGTCGAGAGGTTAAAAAGCGACTCTGATACTGTTCTGGTTCAGTATAAACTACGTCATTGTCATGACAACCAAAAAGAATTCCAGTCAGCTCAGGCGGCGCAAGATTCAAGAAGCAGGGAGACGAAACATATAGAGCAAATAATACAAATATTGTCTACCATCGTGAAGCAAACCACCAAAATAACAGCAGAGAATCATTGTGTGTCGTTAATCGCCAATTGTAATCTTCCTATGAAGAGACTGTCGGATCAACGCTCTGCTACATTTCTCTCAGATAAGGTAAATGTTTAACACAACCGGCATCACTGTGATTGTGCATTATTATTTTGGAGTGACGGTCGTGCGAGAGATGGGTAGTTTAGAGAGTTTGAAAGCTGCTTGCCGTCGCTTCTCCATTGTCATCGTGTTATACCCGCCAATAGCGAGCAAGGTGGATAAGCCAGTCTGTGATTGGTTCCCGCAAAAGTGTAACAGCGCAGCAGAAATGAATGCATGGGTTTCCAGAATGTTCCAGGCAACCCGTAACCCGTGTTTTTCCAACCTTCTACCCGTGAAAGTGCACTGGAACAGCAGTCAAAGCCGTGACTTCCCACCAGTGAACTCGTACTAGATCGATGTGCTCCCAGTTACGGGTTCTGACGTCACATAGCCCGCGAAACAACAATGGCAGCCCCTACGGATGCGGTGTTTATGCAAGTGCGCGGTAAAGTAACGTAAAATAAAAGGTATAACAGCTTCTCTTGCCTTATGCGCCATTTTCCTCCTCTGTTTCCCTCAAATAAGCAAGGAGTAAGCACCTTTGGCGATAGAAATAATTAATGAGCATAAGCCCCGTACGGTCCGCCATGTTGGTTTGTTTACACTTTTACGCAGTTTGGCGTGACTTTCCTGGAACGCTACAAAGTCGTGAGTCGTGATTTGAAATTGTGACTTACGGGCTCAAAAACCTGCCTGGAACGCAGCATGAGTTGCCGAGTGAAATCAAATCGCCGGCAGATCAGGCTGGGTTCACCCAGACTACGCACAAACTCTTCTCCTGACAAAATTCGGATTTTTGTAACTGCACATACTTGTACGCGCAGGTCGCACATGCGCATTTAATGAATTTTTTTTTTTTTTGCAGTAAGTAGTTAGTTTATCAACAAGGTGGCAGCCCTGGGAGCGTCGATTCACAAGGTAGTCAAAGAAAAATTGCGGTTTTCCCGCGGAATTGGTCTACTTTCAACACTGTTGTCGTGGGTTGTTTTTCATGTCCGCGGGTTGAATCAACCTTAAATTAACATGATATTTAGTCCCTGGAATGCAAATTTTACCAGGGGAGCCCCACCAAAAACGTGAATTTCCCCCCTGGAACGTGATTTTTACCGTGGGACCCCCTCAAATGCCTTTGGGCTAGTTTTGGGCTAGTTGAGAGGAGAAATTGGACAGGTTTTGTTGTGAAAACTTGGCAACCCTGCAGAAAGCATGCAAGCTACAGCGACAATTGAGGCCTACATAGATGACAGATTGTGCGAAGAGGTTAGAAAGTACTCTCATTTATACAACTCTAGCATGAAATACATACAATAAGATTTACATGGGCTGTAACTCGTGGGGTGAGATTGCTCAAAACTGTGTATGCATGCAAGTCAAATTAAGTATATTTTCCAAATTCCAAAGCTGTGCATTCAACTGTGCGCATACACTAGCGTACGCATAAAAAAACGAAGTATCCCTAGGGCTTAAAGGCTTGAAATACCTCTTAAACAATCTTACCTGCAGAAATGTCAGCTGTCTGTGAAGTTTTATGTAAGTTAATTATTAAAGTTTATTAATAGCTGATGAGTAATTCTCTAGGTTTTAGACATTATTATACATAAACTTGCATAATACACTGTGGGTTAAATGAGCATGCAGAAATCCCTTTCCCCCCCAAGGGTTCAGAGATGAAACACTCGCCAGATATCTGAAGAGCTTGCAAGTAGAAAGTCCTCTGGTACAACAATCAGACATCATTATTTGCACTGTCTAATTGTGTAGTGCTTTCAGATCCGAGCTTATGTGCTTTGAGCTATTTATACATTTATTTAATATACTTTGAGCCATTTATATACATAAATAGAGACCTCACTGCCTTCATTGCCTCTCAGTAACTTGTGGTTACATTGTTAAAATCCTCATTTATTCACCCCATATTGACCTGTATGCACCATGCAACATAAATGGAGATGTTTAGCAGAATATTCACACAGTGGACAATAGGGATATTACAAGTCTTCTGAATCCATATGATAGTTTAAAATCAGGGTTGCCAGGTTTTCACAACAAAACACGCTGAATTGCTCCTCAAAACTAGCCCACAACTAGCCTAATGGCATTTTAGGGGGGTCCTACGGTAAAAATTCACATTCCAGGGACTAAATATCACGTTATTTTGGGTTGATTCAACCCACGGACATGAAAAACAATCCGCAGCAACAGTATAAAAGTAGCCCAATTCCGCAGGAAAACTGCGGACTTGGCAACACTGTTCAAAACTTGGCTACACGGTTTAAAAGACCCCCAAAAAAGTACACTTCAGACACTTTTTAAAATAATACACAAAAGTTTTAAGGACTGCTTTTAAAGTGCTTTTTTTTCATTTTCTGGTTTCATTGTATGTAAGAACTACATGCAGAATCTGTTTAACGGGTCAGTATGATTTTTAAAAAAAATAAATTAATAATTTTATTCATCAAGGATGCATTAAACTGATCAAAAGTGACAGTAATGCCTTGCAACCTTGATGTGCATAGGAGACTTCTTTCAAATACATAAAAAAATCATACTGACAACAAATTTTTATCCATTGAAAAACAACCACAACAAAAATCAATAAACAGGCAGCAGGTGACAATCTAATGCTAATGAGAATTTCTTTGCGAATGAAACAAAGCTGGACATATCCTGACTAAACCGTAATCTGGAAAACATAAGAAGCATCTTACAAATCTCACAAGATGACAAGGAGCAAACAAACAGCAAATGATTTCATTATTTAACACTCCCATATCGCAGAGACTCTCATATGTCACAGAGGATGAAACATCATCTTGCTAGCCAACTGGTCAAATGTAATTACGTGCATGCTGAGTCATACTGGTCTTCTGTGTTGGACACATCCAATTATGTCTCTAAAAGGGGTTAAATTGCTTTTCAAGAATCAGTTGGTCTTGTTGGCCATACCCACTAAACACTAACAAATAATTCACACAATCTATCCATCTATCTATGACCCTATCCATTTTCAGCATCAAAGTCATTAATCTACATAGCACTTGGAAGTCTTGTATGCTGTTATGCAAATATTCATGTGCACATCTCAAAATAGACTAATTTGTGTTCATCCCAGTTTGTTGTAAACACACTGCGCTCGAGGGTTCAACTTATTTTGAAGCTCCAAGAAAACAAGCTTGATTGTTGAATATTCCTGTTCTTGATGCTGCATGTTATACATACATTTAAAGATACATTTGCAATTGGAAATCAAGACGTTTTATGAGTGTTCACAGATACAGTGCCTTTGAACAGAATCGTTCAGCATGAAGGAAGTGTCAGGACTGAGCCATGCTGACAGGCTGTACAAAGTGACACTGATTTCACTAGAAGTGACATTTATGCCGTTTGGTTTCCAGATGGGCACCTATCTGTCGATTCAGATTTCAAAATTAAAGTACTGTTATGTTATTTTGCATTATTTTAAGATAATCTTTACCTTGAACAATACTTCATTTGCACCAGAATCAAAGACGATCATTTAATTAAAAAACACTACATTTCATTTTTAACTGAAGGTAATACTCAAGGTAATTGAATGTCTCTCTCTTAGATCAAGGAAGAGCAATTAAAACAGTGTCCTATCACCTTCTTGCAATCTTGTTCTTCGTGACAGAATGCAGGTCAGACCGTCTCTCATGGGAGTAACGTCTAGACAAAACAACAAAACATTTTGAGAAATGTTTCCCCCTCCCCAAAACGATCATTCAGTACTGTCTGGCAAACAACAAACTGTCTGAAATGTCTGAGTGGTGACTTATGAATGTAATACATTTAATATTGTACACTCTCTTTTCATAAAATATACTCTAAGAAGAGAAGCAGCAAGATAGTCCAATGTTTTCTGAAAAGAGGACTATTAATATTCATTGACAAGTCACTAATGATGCAAACAAACAAGTAGTTTAACTGATATTTATGATTTTGTATTCTGATTATGTAATTTTATGGAAATATACTGGGCATACAGTACTAACAGATATTCACATGGTCATGGAAAGCTGTAAATAAAATCATAAATAAGTAATAAAAAAAAAAAAAAAACATGGAAAGTCAGGAATTTCTATAGTGAATAATAAATATACATGTATGCTTTAAGATATTTAATCTGCTATATAGTGCTCCGGTATAGAATAAAACTTATTTATGTTCTTTTGAGTCTGTTATTTTCTTTATTCTTTTATTTTAAACAGTCGGGTTAAATACGCTTATCCATTAATCACAGAAGACTGGAAATTGATTAGTTAAGAGTAGAATTAAATTAAAATGAATTAAAAGGAGGGCTGGCAATCCTATTCCTCGATTACAGTGTTCCCCTAATTTGCAACATTTAAAATAAATCATAAAATGTTATATATTTATATTCTTTAGGGTAAAAAGCAATTTGTGCACTGTTAAAAAAATAAAAAAATATGCATATTTAATCGAGTTTGATTTCATGTGTAACAAAATCTGCATGTTCCTGCCATACATCCTAGGATTTAGGACATTCAAAATCATATAATTTTATCACTCTTGTCAGGTATGGCAAAATGATCTGCTGCTGAACAGCAGCATCTTTATAGACAGCGTTGAGATGTATAGACCTTGTTGTAAATCTATGTTATATTACATCTGTGGTGAAACCCATTAAAGTTTATTGGACTAAAGAGCATTGCACAACTAAACACTCTGCAACATATAATTATTTTTATTGTGCATTATTTGATATCATATAAAGATCCCGACTGCCAGCATGAGCTTGTTGCTTCTTGAGACCACCTTTGAGGAAACTTGTATACAGGAGAATGAGAGGGTGTAAACACTTGTCTGTAAGTTGTCTCTTGTCTGTTTTATGCTTTATGTTGCCAATTTCAAACTTTATATAATATTCCCATGTTTATTTGCTGCACATTAAACTATGTAAATAAATGCCAAATACAAAGAACCCAGTTTTTTTGTCCGTGTGAGATGAGCAGGAGGAAACTTGATGTATGCAGCTACTGAGTAGACTGAATTGATGAATAAAATGTTTGAAGTGTGCAGGTGTGTAGTATGAATACTGGGATTGTATACATCCAGCACATTTTGCATTTGTCCTTTGACGAACTGATAGTAAACTACGACTGAGAAAATAATTTGCTCAGGGAACACACAAAGCCGACGGTCGGCCATCGGGCAGTTTTTGTTTGCAGCCGACTAAGTGTTCCGCACCATCAACTGAAGTTGGTCCTCGTCTGAGCCCGTCGGTCAGTCGGGCCATCTGATCATTCTGATTGGCTGTTCAGCTACTGCCACCTGCTGGTATTGAAAGGAATTCCATCTTACGCAGGCGCAGAATGGACGTGCTACTTGGTCATCGGCTGTCCAGCGTCGGTTTGGTGCGTCAGGGCAACTTTGGACCCAGACGCTGCCGACGTGAGCCAACCCTGCAGTCTGCTTTTGTCGCCACTAGTTCGTTGCCGTTGGCTTAGTGCGTTCCTGCCTTAAAACTTTGCTGTGACGGCCATTTTAAAAGGGCACACAGTTCTCTAGCCTTTTAACCTGAGTATGAAAACAGCCTTAAAAGTGTCCAGTATTCCCGTGATTCAGTTCTTATCATTGAATCAAAAACATACAGCGTGACAAGTGTAGTCCGATTCTCAAAAGCTCATGAGCCGGTTCTCACTGAATCAAATTAGAATTTAGCGGGAACAATGTATTGCAATTCCTGAGCGAATGACTCTTATGAACAGATTCTTATTAGTGAACCCCATCGTTCTACTGAGCAGATTCAATCACTCTTAAAGGTGCTAAAGAGGATGTTTTGTTTTATACATTTTTGTAATATTAGTTGAAACTGTCTTTACTAACTGATAAAAGACTATTTATTAGGTGCACTGAAAGGAATAATCATCGCGTAAACGATTGGCCCTCTGGCTTGTCAATCACTGCCGTGACGTTCCTTGTGAGAGACGAGCGCGGCTGCACGCTCCAGTAACTTTCCACACTTCACAGGCGCCGCATGCAATGTTTTTGTCAGGAGACAGGAGTAACAACTGCAGATTATGAGTTACCTGCGGTGAGTCCGACATAATGAATCCACTAACACAACAAAGTGAATGCCGGTGGTAAACACTCGTGTTCCAATACTCGTGCACGATTTTTGGGAGGCGTTCCTTTGAAGTGAGCTGTGAAGGAGGGGGGTTGTTCTTACGCATGCGCTCATTTCAAAAACTCAGTAACAGTCTTTGGTTTCTCAGTCGACGAAAAAATTCTCTCTATCACCTTTAACACACCTCACACCACAGGAAAATCTGATAAAATAATCTGTCACTCAAAATAATCAGAAATCCTGTTGTGTGGGAAGAACCCCAAGGACAAACATGCACACTCTGTAGACTGTCATGTATAACAAAACGATGCACACCTCACGCACCGGATGCCGTGCGCGCGCTCAAGGCAGTTGGACATAGTGGTGTATTAGAGGTAAAAAATTATATAAATACTGTTCAGTTTCTCGCACAAACCGATCGTATCGTGTCTTAGGACATCAATGTGTCGTCACAAGCCGCAGGGTTTAATTTGGATTTGTCTGTGCATGTTTTTTTTTTTACTCTCATAGATTTTGTTACCATTGCCATGCATTATAAGAGTGACAGACTGCAACGGTTGGAGTTACAATTAATCATCATTTGTGTTCTACTGAAGAAACAAAGACACCTACATCTAGACCCTTTTACTGTTTGTACACAATGATGACGTAGCAACGTATGCGCGCGCATTTTGGCAACGGAAGTGGTGTTGTTCCCCATAGGTTCTAACGTGTTAGCAACTCCGAAAGTGATATTAATATCTACAGCTTCGCAGACAGATAAAGTTATTTTAAAAAGTTGACTTTATCAAATGGTATCCGGCTATCAGATCCGTGTAGTCGAGTGGATAGAAGACGTTAGCAGATGGCCAAATACAGTGGCCAGATATATATACATAAACCAGGGCTCTCAAGTTTTAAAGACAGGCAAGAATGACAAATATCCAACAAGATGACATGATTTTTAAAGTGAC
This sequence comes from Chanodichthys erythropterus, assembly GCF_024489055.1. Lineage (NCBI taxonomy): Eukaryota > Metazoa > Chordata > Actinopteri > Cypriniformes > Xenocyprididae > Chanodichthys > Chanodichthys erythropterus. Next base: position 24,368,087 of record NC_090237.1, read on the forward strand.
CAATAACATCGACGATGTAATACACTATAATTTATTTAGTGCTAATAAAATTATTACGCCTATTTGGAGAGAGAGAGGTTTAATGTGACAAAATGTAAGTCATCCTGTGATAACGAAAATATAACTACTACTGAGCAGGTTTTTAGTGAACAGGCTGTAAAACTTGACTGTTCTGACACTCATGAAAAACTGATGCTGATTATCTGGGAAACATTCTCTAACAGCAGTCAAGTTGTCATTGTTTGTGTCAATCAAGCTGTTAATTTGTTGTAACATAAAAATAGGAGATCATGACTTACGCTGTGCTCAAAGTGATGCTCAGAGCTCCAGTGTTTTCCTCTGTGGCTGAACGAGGATGATGGTGAACAATTCCAGTATATGCTTTTTTTTTTCATTGGTTGTTGCGTTAAATCTTACCCAGATACAATAGTGCTATTTTCTGATTGGCTACTGTGTAGCCTCTTTCTTTTTTTGATTGGCTGATAAGTGGCAGGCTACTCCAGGGGAGGCGCGCTTGATTCCTGCCCGGCGCAGCGGCATATTAAATATATGAAAAATAGTTTTTCTGCGTGAGGAATACAATTTGTGGCGGGAGTGCGTGACAAAAGACCGAAATGAGTGACTGTCACGCTCAGTGCGTTACACTTGAGAGCCCTGAAAAACTTTCAGAGTTGCTAACACGTTAAAACCAATAGGCAACAACACCACTTCCGTTGCCAAAATGCGCGCGCAACTGTTTGATCACGTGGGCTGTAAAAGGGTCTCTTGGATGCCCTGGGGCCGGGGGTAAACAGATAAACATCAAATTTTCATTTTTGGGTGAACTAACCCTTTAAATGTGTCATTTGGGACATGGCCAAAAACACAATGCTGCCAATGCTGTCCGAATATCGAACTAACGATTCTTACAAGTCGGTTCGTTTTTAATGAATCAAAACATTCAGCACTCTCAAGTGGACAAGACCGCAAGTGTGGGTATTTGGACAGGCCCAACATGATACCCGAACAAATTACCCTTATGAGTCAGTTAGTGTGACCATTAGTCAGAATCCCGAGCTAATGATTCACATACGTCGTTTTTTTTTTTTTTTTTTTTTTAACTGAATCAAAACATACAGCGCGACTATAACAAACACACCTTTACAAATAACTGTATTAAACACAGTTTATCTTTTCATTGATATCTGTAAATTGGAACAAAACACACCCCTACCGGTCTCCCAAACGTTTTAACAGGTATGGCAGTCTTTCAAGTTGACTGGATGTTCATTAACTGTTTGGATAAAATGTCCCTCTTTTGTGGTGAGCGGTGGCGCGCGCAGTCTTTCAACCACACAGAGCGCACAAGACGCCGATAATGTGATTACGAAACAGGGCATTTTTTCTGATTGTAAGTTAGATTCCATTAATGCTTTTCTGTGTTGAAGCACATCCATTACGTAATTCATATAACTACTAATTTGGTGACCATTTTCAGCATCAGCATACGTCAGACTAGGGCTCAGCTGAACTGAAATAACAGAGGAAATGTTAATACAATGCACTGTGGACTGACAGACGTCTATTGGGGCGTAATGGATTATTTCAATTCCAGCACGATTCCAGCGGTGCGTCGGTGCCGTGGCAGCACAACACAGTCACCATGTGCAGCAATCCTCGTGTGGTCGTAGGAATACTGCTCCAAAAGTATTTTCTGTGATGAATCGGTGAAGTTAATCAGCTTTATAAATGCGAGAATTAAAGTTGGTCCGACAGCAAGGTGAGTTTTAGGTGTTTCTTAATGCACTGCGCTCTGTAGAACAATACAGCATTATTTTGCACGTTGTTTATTTGACCGTATACGCTTCCACCTCCATGATCTTTCAAAGTTGAGTCGTGATTCTTGATTTGAAGCCGTATTAAGCGAAGTTTATGGTGCTATCACTGCGCGTTTATGTTTTGGCAGGTTTGCATGGTTTTCTATTAAAACCAAGAACTGATATTTTATTTTTGTATAGTTCGTTTCTGAAACTGTGAAGGTCTGCGTAAAATATGCCTAATTTTAAGAGTGAAGCTTTTTTAGCAATATTATGTCTTGCTTTATTCCACACCACAAGGGACTAATGACTGTACTTTCATGTTGAAGTTTAATTTTTATTTCCTTTTAATTCTTACAATTTAATGACTATATAAATAGTGATTATTGCTGTGTTTTATGTAAATATGATCAGTTGTGCCAAGCCTTTGCATGACTCCCTATTGTAAAATCCAGCTGGTTATTTCTTGGTCCAAGTTGTTTATTAGCTGGGCGACCATCTACTTATATATTTTATATATATATATATATATATATATATATATATATAAAATATATATATATATATATATATATTTTTTTTATATATATATTTTTTTTATATATATATTTTTATATATATATATATATTTTTATATATATATATATATTTTTATATATATATATATTTTTATATATATATATATATATATATATATATATATATATATATATATATATATATATATATATATATATATATATATATATATATATATATATATATATATATATATATATATATATATATATATATATATATATATATATATATATATATATATATATATATATATATATATATATATATATATATATATATATATATATATATATATATATATATATATATATATATATATATATATATATATATATATATATATATATATATATATATATATATATATATATATATATATATATATATATATATATATATATATATATATATATATATATATATATATATATATATATATATATATATATATATATATATATATATATATATATATATATATATATATATATATATATATATTTTTTTTATATATATACCTTATATTTATATATATTTATATATATATATATATATATATATATATATATATATATATATATATATATAAAAATATATATATATATATATATATATATATATATATATGTTTTATTACTTGTTAGTGTGGTCTACCTCCTTGCACCTGCAACTATACTAACGGATTTTCATCAGAATATCATTATAAAACCATCAATTTCGAGGTGTATATACATATGTTTGTCTTTAGGTTGCTTTTACTCCACCTGTTTTGTGATGGATTGAGCCACAATGTCGCAGCTGTACTACCGCAGAACGGATAACTCCTCGTACCGGGACCGCATTCCGCTGCGGATAGTGCGCGCCGAGTCGGAGCTCTCGGGGCAGGAGAAGTCCTACCTCAACGCCGTGGAAAAGGGCGATTACGCCAGCGTGAAACTATCGCTGGAGGAGGCGGAGATCTACTTCAAGATCAACATCAATTGCATCGATCCCCTGGGGCGCACGGCGCTGCTCATAGCCATTGAGAATGAGAACTTGGAGATCATCGAGCTGCTCCTCAGCTTCAACGTGTATGTCGGGGACGCTCTGCTTCACGCCATCCGTAAAGAGGTGGTAGGAGCCGTAGAGCTCCTGCTGAACCACAAGAAGCCCAGTGGAGAGAAACAGGTTTGTGATTGCTGAGAGAACTTGTCTGCTAGTTCATAGTTTGTTAGACCTCATCTCTTGTCTTAAACTGACCAACAAAACAATTTTCCATAACATAACTTAAATGTGCTTTTAAATGTGTTTTAAAGTCTTCAGTTGGTTTACTGATTGGCTGACCCTAACCCTAAGTGCCCAAACTCCTTAAAAACTGTCAAACTAGACCAGACTAGTGGAACCTGGGTTGATTCGAAACTTATTGGGGGTAAAAGCAAGCAAAAATGTCTTTAAATTAAAGCATAGAATTGTATATGAACTACGCAACAACTATATGCAAAATATTGACATGAATGGGAAAACACATTGTCAATTTTTTGTATAAATGATTTTGAATTTTGATGATTTCATGCTCTCAATAATTAATTGCACAAAACAATTAATTGCCAAACTAAGCAGATGCCAACTATTCTTTTGTATAATTAATTTAGTTAATTATTTTGCCAAGTGATGGATGAATGTTTTCTTCTCACTTCAGGTTTATAAGCTTATTTATTTTGCTCTCCTGACTATACATGATTTGAATATAGTTTTTGAGTTTTATTATTTGTGTTTTGCATTGTTTGTCCCTGCTATCTGTGAACCAGAACAGACATGTGGTCATTTTTAGTCCTGAAATGAAACCCACAATATTGCACAACTTGAAGAGATCATCTGAATTTAGTAGGGATGCACGATTTATCGGCCACCATATCGGTATTGGGCGATATGTGTTCATTTTTAATGTTATCGTTATCGGCCCAATAAGAAAATTTGGCCGATATATCAAATAATGTATTATTTTCTTTAGCTGAGACACTTCAGATGCGCACTTGTTCACCATGATGGTTTTGAATTGCTTGAAATATGGAGTCACTTCAAAAAGGAATAGTTCACCCAAAAATGAAAATCATCCCATGATTTACTCACCCTCAAGCCATCCTAGGTGTATATCTTCTTTCAGACGAACACAATCAGAAATATATTTAAAAATATCCTTTGTCCTCCGAGGTTTATAATGGTTGTGAATGGGGGTGGGGTGCATTTTGAAGCCAAAAATAATGCATCCATCTGTAAAAAAAAAAAAAAAAAAGAAAGTAATACATATGACTCCAGTGGGTTAATAAAGGCCTTCTGAAGCAAAGTGATGCGTTTTTGTAAGAAAAATATCCATATTTAAAACTTAATAAGTTCAAATATCTAGCTTCTGGCGGATGACCATACACAGAATGCGCTTGTCGATTTGCAGTGGAAGAGTATCCTTTGACCTGACGCACAACGTAACGACGAACGCGGAGGTGCAGAGGATAGAGTATAATCACCGGTCATTGATTATGATTAAGTCTAAAATGATAATTTTTAAAGAGAAATTTTGGAGGATTTCGATAAGAGACAAGGAGCTTAAATTTGTTGCACAGCCCTATTTGTTTGAACCGCGAGAGGCGTCTGGGGTAAGTTGACTTGCGCATTCTGTCTACGGTTGTCCACCGGAAGCTACTTGAATTTATCGTTTTACATATGGATATTTTTCTTACAAAAACACTTCACTTCAGAAGGCCTTTATTAACCTACTGGAGTTGTATGGATTACTTTTTTTTTTTTTTTTTACGGATGGATGCATTTTTTTTTACAAAATGCAGCTCCCCATTCACAACCATTATAAACCTTGGAGGAATAAGGATATTTTTACATACATCTCCGATTGTGTTCGTCTGAAAGAAGATAGTCATATACACCTGGGTAAACTATCCCTTTAAGTGCAACAAGTGCAGCACAAGTCTGCCATATAGGCTAAATAAAATCATTATGGGAACATTATAATCGTGTGCTTGGGACATGGCTTTTAATGGTAAAACTTCTGTCTTTATAATCAGGCTCTCAAAAATTTGGATTTAGATTTATTGGTCAATTATCAGCTTTCAAATATAAAGAATTATCGGTAATCATATCGGTCAAAATGTTCATATCGGTGCATCCCTAGAATTTAGATGTTTGCCATTGCTTGATTAGCTAAAGAGATTTCATTGGGTCTCTCTGGACTTGAAACCTTCAAAACATCTCTTAACTTATCATGTAAACAACCAATTATTGCAGATATGGAGTGCTTTTAGGGCTGAAAGGAATTCTTCATTTGTCAATGCTGATATGAGAACACTTTAGAAATGGTGTGCTTGTACGTCTGCTTCTTTTCAGAGGAGAAAACTGGCTGCTTTATAAAAATAAAAAAAAAAGCTCTATGTTCAGACACTTAGACATGTGAATTAATAACTGTTGTTCTAAAAGTGTTTGCTTTTCAACCTTTGCTCCCTCACCAACTGAGTTATTAGCCTTACCTGTAAGTCCACTCCTCTTAACTGGATTTAATTTTCCTTAATTGGCTACTAGGAATAGACTGGATTGCTGCAGCACTGATTCAGAGAATTGATGGCATGGATGCATTATTCACAAACCAGAGCAGCTGCACATCTGATCTTTCCTTCCTCAATCCCTGAGCACTTTTTCTTTTCCTCTGTCTCTGTGTTTCTTCCTGTCTGTGTCTATTAATGTCACATTTATAAAACTTTTTGATATGCAAATGACTAAATCAGCATGTCTAAAGACCACAAGAGGGCGAGTGAGTATACAGGAACAGGTTGTTTGCTTTGATTTCCTAAATTATGATTTTGATGACGAAATTATGATATTATGATTCTCATAATATCAAGTTGTGTACGAAACTAGTAATTTCAGGAAAAGTATTAAATAAGCAAACTGGCTATTATGTCTTGATTTAAAAATCTTGCCCTTGAGGTGAACAAAGTAAATTATTTATTTATTTATTTATTTTTGTACACAGCTCTTGGGCTTATGTCTGTTGATGCAGTTCAGGCAAAATAAAACATTTATTTGCATGCATATTGTCATCTAATTATTCGACAACTGAAAGCATCTGATAATAGGTCCAATTATTTTTAAATGGAAATGAAATTTTTAGCATTCTTTTCAATTTGGAAATGAGTTGCACTGCTCAGATCAGGTGTCAGTAAAAATTATATTGTGGTTTTATTAAGGCTCTTTCTTTAGCAGTTAAAGAGAAAATCCTGTCCCTCACCTTTGTTGGAAATATGCGTAATGAATCATGAGAATAGTTTCTTTTCACTTATTAAACACAAAGCTGACTTGAACTGTCAATTTCGAATCAAACCCTCTACTCTTCCAATTCTTTTCCCTTCACCTCTCCAATCTATTGTGGTTAAAGATGAGCTTCAAAGCATCATATTGCAGTAGTAGATAATCAGTACGGCTGCCAGCCTGAACATGTCTCTCCAACTGGAGCCTTCATTATCTTCCTCAAATAGTCGAGCTTTTGCTGTTGTCACTGTGGGCTTGGAGCTCTTGTGAAAAAAGGCTGGAGATAGCAGTCAAAATGTGCTAATCACCCCCTACCTTCATATTGCACCTTTTCTTCTCTGTGGCTTCAATTTATAGGCTCTCAACTCATTTCCTCTCACTTCACTTCTTCCTCACTTGTTATTCTTTCTCACTTTTAATCACTTTTTTTGTGAATGCTGCTTGGTTTTCTCTTTCACGCCCTTTCTTTCTGTCTCTCACTGTTTTGTTTTTTTTATCCATCTTCCCCAAATGTGGTGTGATCACAGAACCCAGTCTTCATGTAGCAGTGTATATCTTACAGCTCCCTAGTTAAAGCTGCTTTAAAAATTCCCACTAAAGGATTAGATATTATCCACTTCACTATTTTTAAAGCAGTGGTTCTAAGCTTTTTTTTTTTTTAACTGATTTTACTTTAAATGGATAGTCCTAAAAATGAAAATTGTCAGTATTTTATTTTGGATCTCACCAAGTTGAATCGTATTTTATTTTGGATCTCGGCATCAAATTTTTTTTTTTACAAGATGTAATATAAGTAGGTGTCCCCTGAATGTGTCTGTGAAGTTCAGCTCAAAATACCCCATAGATTTTTTTTTAATTAATTTTTTTAACTGCCTATTTTGATTCATGCTACGGCGCCTTTAAATCACGCATTCTTCGCCCCCTCCCGAGCTCTCGACTATATCATTGCATAAACAAGGTTCACACAGCTAATATAACCCTCAAAATGGATCTTTACAAAGTGTTTGTCATGCAGCATGTCTAATTGCATAAGTATGGTATTTATTTGGATGTTTACATTTGATTCTGAACAAGTTTGAGGCTATGCTCTGTGGCTAAAGCTAACATTACACACTGTTAAAGAGATTTATAAAGAATGAAGTTGTTTATGAATTATACAGACTGCAAGTGTTTAAAAATGAAAATAGCAACAGCTCTTGTCTCCGTGAATACATTAAGAAACGATGGTAACTTTAACCACATTTAACAGTACGTTAGCAACATGCTAACAAAACATTTAGAAAGACAATTTACAAATATTACTAAAAATACCCAGAGATCGGTAGGTCTATTAGTAAAATCTGATGACTTCATTATATGCAATAGTGACTGTTCAAAAATGGTAAAAAGCACTTCTTGTGTTTTTTGCCTCAAGTTTGCATGCCTGTAACTCAAGAAGTATTAAAGATATCTTAATATCCTTTTAGATTCTGGTTCTTAACAAACTTTCCTTTTGGTATCTTCATTTTAAAGGCCCTCGATGGTTCAATCCCAGAGATATGGACATGCTAATGTGGCTCCATGAGTAGATTGGTAAATTGTACACATTTTCAGTGGTCAAAAACCAAATGTGGGTCACTTTGCATACAACTGATACTTTTTTTTTCTATTAAAGAGGAATATCTGAAGAACAAATAATGTTGAAACTAGAAATGTATGATGTTTTTCTATCAACTCAATTGGATAGAACATACCTGTCTGAGTTCCTTTTCCAAAGTTTGCATGCCTGTAAAGTATAGATATCTTAATATCCTTCTAGATTATCATTCTTAATATACTTTCCTTTTTTAGTACATATTTGTCGTGTAAATGTATCCTGAATTTGCTTTTGTGATGTTAGTGGTGCAGAAATTAAACTAGATATTTAACTCTTTCATTGTAGTGAATTAAAAGTCCTTTATTAGACGTTTTGTAGTATTTCTAGTTAAAGGTAGATATTGTTCTATATAGTTGAAGCTAAAACACTGTAATAGGCTGATTTTTTTTTTTATTTTTTTTATTTTATAGACATTTGTGTGTGTATGTGTGTGTTACCTTTGGCAAGGATAACATCTTTAAGTCTTTTAATGTCAGTACACACATTTCACACATGATTTTGGCCAGGCTTCTTGGCAGATTTGCTCTAGATTCTTAGGATAATGGATTATTCTTAAGCACCACGATTCGAGTAGCGCATGTACTTCATGGTTGGATTAGGTGTATGGATTAATTCTTCAGATGTAGCATCTTAGGACATTTAGTATCTTTTTCTTATGATGCTAATGATGTTAACTTATCCTTGCCCTTGTCCATCTCATTGCCCTTAAGATGAACTTCCTCCCAAACTTCAGACTGAAACAGATTGCTGTATTTTCTTCTATATTGTGCTTTTAAATTATTCTTCTGTTTTAATCCTTGCTGATGAATAGCGTCTCTTCAGCGTTGTGCTTCAACCAACATCATTTATTGGAAATATTGTTGTTTGTTGTTGTGGGCGCTTTCACATTTCCACATGTTGCTTTGACTAGAAAAGCTCAGTTTTATATGACTGCAAAATGTTTTCCCCTTGCAACTAGGTCACTATTGTGCTTTTTAAGCAAAAACCTTGCCAAACTCCAGACAGGATTTCACACGGCTCTTCTCTGCTACTGAAGCTCTGTAGCTACTTCAAAGTGATCATAGGCCTCTCTGTAGCCTCTCTCCCAAGCATTTTTCTTATGTGCTTAGAGGATTTTCAGGAAAGACCTTTTCCCTGGCAATGTCTGGGTCATTTGATGTAGCTTCCATTTCATCATAATTGAACCAACAGTGGACACTCCTATTGTTTTATACCTTTCTTCTTAATTTATGCATTTGTTTTTCTTTCCCATTTGGAATATTGTTTAGTGTTCATTTTCATAGCTATCCTTCACATTTGAGATCTGAATAATAACAAGAGCTTAATTGTGAGGTTTCTATCCAGCAGTTGTGGCTATTTCAGCAATTTACAATGAGATGCCAATTGTAAAGCAAATGCATCCTCATTAAGACATTTTTTTTTCATCACTGAAAGCTTGTCAACAGGATCTGAATACCAGTGTTATTTTAGTATCATTGACATACTATTATAACGAGCTGCATGATTTTTTTTTTTTATGGAGATCATGACTCTCCCATAAATCAGAATAGACAACTAAACAAAATATGAAATGTACTAGAGGTTCTGATGAAATGCTAATTTCTGCAATCTATTTTAATAAAATTATTTGAATTAAATGAAATGATTGAATTATGATTTATTCAATGACTAGCTCATATTAGGTGCATTCGAATCGGCACTGCGCAGCACGATTTGTGTATGACATCAAAGTAGTCTAGTCTTTATTTATATAGCGCTTTATACAATACAGATTGTTTCAAAGCAGCTTTGCCACGATAGGAGAATGATTCAATGATGCAAACAGATTTCCGTGTGCTTTTGAATCGCCGCACCAATCAGTGCTGTTTCAAGTCAAACACACCTAAAGACTTAAATTCTCTCATGACTGGATGAATCCACATTGAATGAGTCTCTCGAATGAATGATTCCATGACGCATACATTTTAAAATGGTCACCTTTTGCTGCCACCTGGTGAATTGATGTAATTGATACAATCTTTATTTGAAGAATTAAAGGCAGTATTATCTGTCTGCAATACCGGAGGCTGCAAATTCAGGACCGACGTTCTGGGACCGCATTTCTAAGACCCTAGTTTTTTTTGTGACAGCGCCACCTACCGAATCGGAGAACCGCAGTCCCAGAAAGACATTTCCAGAACCCTAGTTTTGGAGGACCGAAAACAGTGGCAGTATTTCCACCCAGTTTTAACTACTTTGAGTTTTAGATGTTTTTAAAGGTTTATTACACCCAAATACTACTTTCTTTCTTGCAATTTAAACCTGGTTCTTAGGAGCTGATGTTGAGTAACTAGCATAATAATAACAACTCATCAAGTAAAATAAACAATGAATCATGATATAGCCTTTTCAGTCACTAGATCAACTACATTTTCAAGTACAGAGGGAAGACACATGACTCTGGGGGTAGATCAAGATATTATATAGAAATATATATTACAAATGTAAACAGACTTTGTTGTTCTTCCAACCGCGACGTCACAGAAAAATAGAAACCATTTCTAAAATAGAATCATCGTGTTTGACGTCAGGGCTAGTTAGGACAAAAACTCTGATTAACATGGAAAATGTTGTGGCGTCGTGTCACATCACATTAGGACATGGTGTAAGGTACAACATAACCAATCTACAACCACCTCAAACGTCACCACAAAATACAGTATGGTTAGCCATGAAGGACAAGGGAGTCACTCATAAAAATACCAGCCGAAATAATAAATAATTAAAATAAGGAAAAGAGACTTTTTTTTTTGTTACTTTTAAGTCCAGCACTTTATTATAAATGAACGTCCTGTGTAGACAGCACTAGTTTTTGTTTTGTTTTTTTTGTTTTTGCAGTAAATGTTTTAGTTGAAAAAATGAGAATCGTGTGAGAGAATCATGATCTCAATTTCCAAGGCAGTTTGAGTGCTGGTTCGGAGCCAGAGCCTAGTTTCAAATCAGTTCTTTGTCTTTCGACACACAAAGCACCAGCTCCGAACCAGTAAAAGTGGTTCGTAAGTAGCACCAAAACATTGCTGGGCTAGAAGTAAGAACCGCTTGCATCAGGGGTTGGAGGTGTGGTTACTGTGACCAACAAGAAACTTGTGACCACCATTTTTGAAATAGCAGCTAATCGAGCTAATGGCAGCTCACTTGTAATCTCCGTCTATATACAAATTACGGTGAGCCGTGTTTGGATGTTGATGTAGGTTCGCAAAACCATGAGCATCAACAGTAGTGAAACATCCACGATTGTTGATAGAAGGTCCGATGCATCTCGAACAAGCAGTTTCGGTGGGTGCCGCGGATACGCGTTTGTAGAGCGTACGACTCCTTGTGCTTTCGGATCGTTCTCGCGGAGCTTTGATGTCATGCGTCAATCGCTATGCGAGAAGCCGATGCATCTCAAACGAGCCTGGTGTATTTGTGTTTGGCGCTGCAGCGCTAGCTTTGCTGTGGAATATGAGACGTATACAGTGACGCAAGACCTGGCACTGTGCTGCTCTCTAGCCCGTGGAAAGGAAAAACGGTTCTTAGAACGCTCGTCAGTTGAACCAAATCCGAACTGGCACTAGCACTAGCTCTGAACTAGCACCTGGTTCGTGCTGGTGGAAAGGGGGTATATCTGGCCACTGTTACACTCGCATTGTGAGAGTGGATGTCTGTTTATCACAGCTGAAGTGCAACAAATAATGCTCCATGAAAAGTAAAGCGCAGATGATGAACGAATGACAAGGAGGCACAAAAAATGAACGTACAGTACACAAGAGTAAATACAAACAAGAGTTTGTTGTTAATCGTAAACAGCACAGCAGCCCCAGACAATCAATGACTCTCAAACCCAGTGTTACTCACATGTGAAGCGGAATCAAAGCAGCCTCCGCATCTGTTTTCAGGCCTTCCCGCTCAGCTCTCTCAAGCGCTGGAAAGCTTTTTTTTTTCGGGTCCTAAAGCACTTGCCCAGTCATAAACCTTCATTCCAGTGATATTCTTTTGAGCTCTTTTGTATTGTCATCTCTCTTTCTGCAGTCTTTCTTCAAATCTCCCACTTGCTTGTTCTGTCTCTTCGGCCGTCTTAAACTCTCTAATGCTGATTGGTTACACATTTGTTGTTGGTGTTTTTGAAAAATGACTTACCCCACCTTTAAGTTGATTTCAAAAAGTGATTAATTTACTCTATTTTGATCGCTACCATAGACATCAGTGTTTGTATCTGAATTATAAACTTTTATCCCTTCTGTGATAATCTGAATTATTGTAAGGTGAATTCGGGCTGATTGAGACACTTTTTGTTAAATGACTGTTTTAGGTAATGACTGTGATTGTATTTGTTAAAGGTTTAATAGACAGCCGAAATTGTTGTCATTTAGGAATAAGATCGCGTGGGTGTTTGTATCGAGATCGCAAACTTTTACCGATTAATTGTGTAGCTCTACTATTATAGTTTTTATTAATATTTTAAATTAGATTTTGTTTATATTTTCTTTTTTCATTTTAATTTCAGTAAAAGTTTTAGTAATTTTGTTGTTTTTGTAATTTTACAAAATTGCATTTTTTTTATTAATTTTTATTTCAGTTTTTTAGTACATCAAGTTAAACTAAATGCATATAGTTTCATGTTGCTTTGGCAACTAGCTGGAATAAAATTAGTTTAATTTTTTTCATATTTTATTTCAGTTAACGTTTATTTTATTAAACAATGAGTAACGTAAGCAACAATTTTATGGTTTTGTTTTCAGTTTTAGTTATAATAATAACCCTGCTGAATGCTCATATTTTATAGCATAGAACAATGTCACAGTACTATTGCAGTATTTCAGTACACTGTTAAAATAATTTTTTGAAATAAAAATTATTGGAATAGGTTTTACAAGAAAATACTATTTCAGTCATTCTATTTCAAAATGTCATGTTTATTTAGTGTGTTACTTGCAATTTCTTTGCAATAATTTTTGATATTTACTAGCCATTTCTAAGTGAAAATGGTTTCAAATTAAATCCTACACCAAATATACATACAGTGGTCCCAAAGAGTATTTGTAAACTTCAGTCACAATTAAAAATGTGTATATCTTTGTATTAAATGACAAAATATCAAATAAAGTGGCATTTATTTTAAATAATTATAGCATATTTATTGATTTCATATGTAATGCAATGATAATCAGATATTTTAAGTGTGACTTTGCCTAAATGTGTCAGTTGTTTTTGGGGCCACTGTATAGTGAAATGCAGTGTAGGCTATGTATATTTCACCAGATGAATTTAAGCCATATTTTCCCATTTCTAACCAGGTGCCACCCATCCTGCTCGATAAGCAGTTCTCAGACTTCACACCTGACATCACCCCCATCATCCTGGCTGCCCACACCAACAACTACGAGATCATTAAGATGTTGGTGCAAAAAGGTGTGTCGGTCCCCCAGCCTCATGAGGTGCGCTGTAACTGCATAGAGTGCGTCTCCAGTTCGGACGTGGACAGTCTGCGGCACTCACGCTCCCGGCTGAACATCTACAAGGCCCTGGCCAGCCCCTCTCTCATTGCCCTGTCCAGCGAGGATCCTTTTCTCACCGCGTTCCAACTCAGCTGGGAGCTCCAGGAACTCAGCAAAGTGGAAAACGAGTTCAAAACTGAATACGAGGAGCTCTCCTGTCAGTGCAAATGCTTTGCGAAAGATCTCCTGGACCAGACCCGATCTTCACGTGAGCTGGAGTTGATCCTCAATTTCCGTGATAATGTCAACCTGCTGCAGGATGAAGCCAATAATGAGCTGGCTCGCCTGAAATTGGCTATAAAATACCGCCAAAAAGAGGTACGGTTCTGTTATGCTGATGTATTTTCTTACAATGATCCCAAAAAGTATTTAGACACCTTAAACACCTAAAACCTGTTTTTACATTACCTTTTTACTAGCTGGTTTCATGATATATATATATATAATTATTGAAGGATGATGATTGACAGAAACGTTGCACATTAAAATATTTTTGTGATCGTTCAAACATATTTATTTAAATGCTATTTGATTTAATATTTTTTTTAATGTAATACAGTGACATTCATATTCTTATGTGTAACTAAAATGTCCGGATTTTTGGAGGCTTTATGTGGGTCAAACAGTGGAGAGCAGGGCACAACCTAACACTTTTTGGCTTTCTCATTTTGAGTAAATCCACTTGGGGTTCAGAAAAGGAATTTTTTCCACAATAATTTCACACATCTAGTACAAAAATGTGGTTTTGTTTCATTATTACAGGATATACTTTTTTGTTTATTTACCTCAAATGAATGGAAGTGAAATGTGACAACATGCCCCGTAGGTGGGGCACATTGTCTCATGTGAGAGGCACATTGTAACATGACCATATGACAGCTTAAAATGTTATCTGATCTAATGAGAAAAAAAAATATGCAAGGCAAAGGGAAATCTTTTGGCAATATAAATGCAATTACCTTTTCAAATAAAAATGATTTAATAACTAAAAATGAATTAATTTTGGAGTTTAACATTTAGCACACACACAACACACAGCTATACAGCATAGTTTAAAACAATGTGGGCAAATTGATACATAAGCACATTCATAAAATCATTCATAAAAACACAGAAATGAACATTTCAACCTGGTTAGTGTCTTCTGTTGATTAGATAAGCATTAAATAACTATCTAAACGGCTAAATAACAGATTGGAGATTATATAATAGCAGATTTGTTTCATTTTAAATAAACACTAAAAACTGAGATGAAAAATAACATCAGTCAGAAGTTTACTTGCTTATATTAAATAAATGCTCAGCAATATCTTCCAAAGATTTTTTTTTATTTTGGGTACTTTTTTTTTTCTCTATAGTTTTTTTTTTTTTTTTTTTTTTTAATACTTTACATGACAACTATTAAATACAGTAAGTTTTGTCATGCTGCATGTGGAATCATTTTAAACCCTGTTTGTTACTACTCGCCCACGCTCCCCCTTCTTAAGTTAAGCTAATTACTTCTTGCCGATTGTGATTACTATCTATTCTAAGATTGACTAAGCTAAGGAAAAATTAGCTCCCACGTATACTGTATGCAAAGAAGGACCTCTTAGCAATACAAGAGGGGCGCCAGATGAAATTCAAGCCTCTATTGTGAATTAATTCAAAAGCACTGAAGTGTTACAAACCCAAACTAAGAATCAGGTAATTTTCTTCACACTTGACAAGGTCATCACATGCTTCAGCGCCGTATAGATCTCATAAAAGATGCCCTTTTGACCTGTGATGACTTACTGCAGTGTAGGAGTGAAGAGTCATATCTACTTTCAGAGTGTTATTAGGTTCATAGCTACTAATTACTTTGCCTGTTGAATTTAGTCTGTTCACATGTCATGGCTTGGTTATAAAATAGTCCACATCCAGAAGCCATATTCACAGCCCTTCTGCTACTTTGTCTATTTTTTTTAAAATAAAATGTGAAAATCATAAATTCCAAAAGTACACCGATCAGGCATAACATTATGAGCACTGACAGGTGAAGTGAATAACACTGATTATCTCTTCATCACGGCACTTGTTAGTGGGTGGGATATATTAGGCAGCAAGTGAACATTTTGTCCTCAAAGTGTTATGCTGCATTCATGTCACCTCGTATTTACCGGATTCTTGAAATGACAACACATGACGTTCTATTCGGAGCTGTTCACGTCCTCGGACTGGGAATTATGCGTTTCCATGGCACCACTATCAACGCCTAAATGAATCTACAGCGGCCATGTGGTACATGTGGGAGCTTTCAGAAAACTCCCAGCTTACAAGCTGTAATTACGAGCTCTACGAGGACGTGAACGCTTTTTACAAGCTAGAATCTCGTAACTACAGGAATTACAAGGCTGCGTGAATGCACATTTAGATGTGTTAGAAGCAGGAAAAATGGGCAAACATAAGGATTTGAGCGAGTTTGACAAGGGCCAAATTGTGATGGCTAGACAACTGGGTCAGAGCATCTCCAAAACTGCAGCTCTTGTGGGGTGTTCCCAGTCTGCAGTGGTCAGTATCTATCAAAAGTGGTCCAAGTAAGGAACAGCGGTGAACTGGTGACAGGGCGCCCAAGGCTCATTGATGCAAGTGGGGAGTGAAGGCTGGCCCGTGTGGTCCGATCCAACAGATGAGCGACTGTAGCTCAAACTGCTCAAGAAGTTAATGCTGGTTCTGATAGAAAGAACAGTTTGTTGCGTATGGGGCTGCATAGCCTAAGACCAGTCAGGGTGCCCATGCTGACCCCTGTTCACCCCTGAAAGCGCCAACACTGGGCACGTGAGCACCATAACTGGGCCTCGGAGCAATGGAAGAAGGTGGCCTGGTCTGATGAATAACATTTTGTTTTACATCACGTGGATGGCCGGGTGTGTTTGCGTCGCTTACCTGGGGAACACATGGCACCAGGATGCACTATGGGAAGAAGACAAGCCAGCGGAGGCAGTGTGATGCTTTGGGCAATGTTCTGCTGGGAAACCTTGGGTCCTGCCATCCATGTGGATGATACTTTGAGACATACCACCTACCTAAGCACTGTTGCAGACCATGTACATCCTTTCATGGAAACGGTATTCCCTGGTGGCTGTGGCCTCAGCAGGATATAATGCACCCTGCCACAAAGCAAAAGTGATTCAGGAATGGTTTGAGGAGCAGAACAAAGTGTTTGAGGTGTTGACTTAGCCTCCAAATTCCCCAGATCTCAATCCAATGGAGCATTTGTGGGATGTGCTGAACAAACAAGTCCGATCCATGGAGGCTCCACCTCGCAACTTAGAGGACTTAAAGGATCTGCTGCTAACATCTTGGTGCAGATACCACAGCACACCTTCAGGGGTCTAGTGGAGTCCATGCCTCGATGGGTCAGGGCTGTTTGGGCAGCAAAAGGGGGACCAACACATTATTAGGATAATATATATATATATTTGAAATATCCTAGATCAATTTTGCTGAATTTTTGCCGATACTTTACACCCCTTTTTTCATATGAATTTTCCAATGCATATATGATTTGCTTTGTTGCTTACTGTATGTGAGTCAAGTAAAGTCACTTTTATTTATATAGCACTTTATACAAATTGTTTCAAAGCAGCTTTTCAGTGATAAACAGGAAACAGGAATTCAATTCTGCTTTAAAGCAGCTCTGAAAAAAGAAAATAATAAACAGTCATTATTCAGTTGAAATCAGTTCAGTGTTAATTCAGCTATGTTCAATAACTATGTAAAGTTAATCAACTTCAAGTTCAACTCAGCTATAAGAAACCAGTGATGTCAATATCCAGCTAAGTTGAGTTCTCATCCAATAGTGTCAGTGCAGTCAAATTAGCAATATTGTATGCAAGTCACATAAATATCCATTGGTTATATTCCTCTCAACCCGTGATTATATTAGACAGGACACAGTTCAGATTAAATGGCATTTGTTCTAGCAGTCACACAGTCATTGGAAATGGCACAGAGACGGTCACACCAGCACTAATCTTATTATTGTAAATGTTACTAGAATGTCTCCAATTAAGCATGTGAATATCTACTATAAAATCAGAGGTCAGATGCAGCATGCTTTGAATTACCTCAGACGTAATGATATGTGATCATTCGATTCTAAGAGTTGAGGTGGTAAAGGTTCATAATGCTCGATCTATCGATCTATCTGAGCCGAATATGCTGCAGTGTATCTGATTTGCTTGAATATCCTGCTGTGAACAAGTACAGTTTCTCATGTGCCAGCTGTTCAAAGTTTGTATGGGATGGCATGGTGGTCTTACATCTGCAGAAGATCTGATAAGGGCCTATACATCATAGCTAAACTCCTTAAAGAATCTGGTGGAGTGGAAAAAGTAGCATGTGTTTTGTGGAGGTAAAGCATTTTGTGCTTAAATAGTTCATAAGTTATGTTAAGTTTTCAAGCTGCTGTAAAACTTGAACTTGGTACTGAACAAAGTCAGTTGGCATGTTTTTTTAATTAATTTATTTTTTTAATGGTTGCTGTAGAGTGCAGCAGTAAAAAAGTACATGCTCCAGACTGAGACAGTGTTTTTGCTTGGCATGTTTCCTTTTATTTTAAGTGGCGGCCCTATTTGTCCTGTCCTGAGGTGTATTAAGGTACTGTTGTCACTTGCACAACAGCCCAGTGACAGAGTCCTTTATTTGAGCTGGAGAACAGATTGTACCGTACTAATCGGCCCTGACGGAGAACACTTAAACTCATCTCAGTCTCGACCTCATCGCCTTCAGAACGCCTGGCTCTGCTGTAATGAGGATGCATTTGTTTGTAATTTAGTTAGGCTCCCTCCCACTTCCGCTTGACATTTAGATTCCTCGTTAATGGCTTTGGGCAGATAACGGGAGACGAGATGAAGAGGATGAGGGAGAAGAACAAATAAGCAGGAAGAACAAGAGTCAGTGTACAGCTGCAAGTGGCAGTTTCAGGGCCAAGTACATAAGTTTAATTATATATTATAGTGTAAGTGTAACTAATATATATATATATATATATATATATATATATATATAATATACACATTTTTGTTGTTTTTCACTGTATTAGTGTAACTGTAGCTTAGTATTTGTTTTTTCAGTGTTTTATAGTTTTAGTTTTTATTTTAGATTTAATATTTATAACTTTATATTACAGAGAGCAAAATTTCAAAAATTTCTTCACTATAATGAGAGATTTGGTTAAAAATGTAGTGTTTAATTGCTGCACCATCATGAAATAAACTCAGGGACCGTTTACACTGCACTTTTCAACTAAAAACAGGGAAAAAATGTATGCGTTTTGCTGTTCTTTCACACAACAAAGGTGTTTGGGGGTCTGAAAATGCAAACTTTTGAAAGTTTCAAATCTTAATCTACAGGCACATAGTGGGTGGTCATCCATAATGGTGTTTTTATTCGTTTTCATGGATTCGTGTGAACAGGAATCGTTTTGACAATGGCATTGTCTGTACTCAAACTCAAACTTTTCAGGTTTTAGTACATCATTGTCGAGTAAAAGTGCGCTTTGTGTGTTGATTTTATATAATTTAAAAAGCAGAATTATCTCAGGACTTATTAGGTGTAAGGAATACAAG